>NC_082389.1:9975805-10073305 GCF_031168955.1 Gadus macrocephalus
TCTGTCTGTCTGTCTGTCTGTCTGTCTGTCTGTCTGTCTGTCTGTCTGTCTGTCTGTCTGTCTGTCTGTCTGTCTGTCCGTCTGTCTGTCTGTCCGTCTGTCTGTCTGTCAGTCTGTCCCTCTGTCTGTCTGTCCCTCTGTCTTTCCGTCTGTCTGTCTGTCTGTCTACCTGTGGTCCTGAGGGTCTCCAGCAGACTGCTCCACTCCTCCCTGAAGAGGTTGGCCCCGGTCAGGCTGCCGTCCCCCCCGATCACACACAGGTTGGTGATGCCGTGCTGCACCAGGTTCAGCGCCGCGCGGACACGCCCCTCGAGGGTCCGGAACTCCTTACAGCGGGCGCTGCCGATCACCGTGCCCCCCTGGGGACGCATCAGAGGACCTCTGTCACATGACCTGTCATGTGATTCAAACATTCAAACTGTTCCAAAGCGACGCCGCCTTTCAATCCTGTCTCAATAGTTATCTTAATACTTTAAGACTTCTAAATAATAAGGGTCTAAATAATGAATTAGTCCCTAAATCCACAATCCTGTATGAAGCAAAGAGATGGTGGGGTGGTGTAAAGCACTCCATCTGGAGGGTGGGTTTCCTCTGGTCCGGTGGTCCTCTGGTCTTCTCCGGACCTCCTGTCTAGAGCTCCTCCTGTCTAGAGCTCCTCGAGCGCAGGAGGTTCAGCTCTTACCACTTGCAGCATGCTGGAGACGCTCTCCCAGGTGGCCTCCTCGATGTTCTGACCTCCGTCCACCATGCCCTGGTAGCCCTGAGGAGAAACATCCTGTTACACACCCAGCGGTACCCCTCCACCTAGAACCTCCACCAGTACACCTCCACCTGTGTGTTGTGCTGATGTTGACTTTGTGTTTGTACCTCGTGGATAAAGTAGACCTTGGCTCCCACGTAGATCCCCATCCTGACCACCGCCCTCACAGCTCCATTCATACCTGAGGAGGAGGAGGGGGGGGAGGAGGAGCAGGAGGAGGAGGGGAGGAGGAGAGGGAGGAGGAGAGGGAGGAGGAGAGGGAGGATGAGGAGTAGGCAGGACAGAGGGGGATGACAAGAATATAATAAAGAGTAAATTTAATCAAATCAAGTAGGAGAGAGAGAGAGAGAGAGAGAGAGAGAGAGAGAGAGAGAGAGAGAGAGAGAGAGAGAGAGAGAGAGAGGGGGGGAGAGAGAGGGGATAAAGTAATATTTAGAACCAGTGTTCCGGGAGGAGAGTACAGCAGACAGGAAGTAACACACGTGACAGTCTGCCCTGACGTCAGACTATAGTGACCACTAGACTACTACTACACACTCAGACACAATCGCAGCCATTCAACCTCTGTGTGTGTGTGGGGGCGTATTTGGCTCTGGACCTCAAGCTGCTTAGAGGCCCACAGTGGAGTGGCCAGGACCAGGAGCTCCAGTTAGCACCAGCTAGCTCCAGCTAGCACCAGCTAGCTCACTAGCTAGTAACTAGCTAGTTACCAGGACGTGGAGCTAGCTGGAGCTCACCAGTTCCACTGTCCCCCTTACAGTGGAGGTCAGACGAACGTCTGTTTGTTCCACTGTCAGAGAGAGAGCGTCTGTCTCTCTGTGGTGATAGTACTATCTTTGTCTGGCCAATCAGCAGCCCAGCCTGAGGGAGCGAGCGTTCGGTTAGCCTTCCTGTCGCTCCAGCTAGCCTGTGAGCTACAATGGACCACCACTGCAGTCAGAGACACATTCAAGGACATCTCTCTCAGTAGGCGCATGCTGACTAGCGCTTGGAGGCTAGATGGGCCGGGTCTGCGTTGCTAGGAGACAAGTAGCGGTACCGGTGATGATGGAGGGCATGTAGGTGTTCTGATTGGCTGCTGTGTTTTAATAATATAACTTGAGACTCATTATTTTGTTGGTGAGGAAATTATGACTTAGTTGCATTCATTGCATTGTCATGCGTCCGTTGTCGTTGAGATAAGCATGTTGTAGGTCCTTCTTGTGTGTCTCTAACCCCTAATTACCTGTCCTTAAAAAAATGTCCTTAATAACATCCCATGTATGTGATGGAGGAGCACTTAGCTACACTCATTAATACTTTGCTAGTCGCACTTTAAACAAACCTTAATCATTATCATCATGACCACCATCATCGTCCCCACCATAATCATCATCATCATCATCACCCCCACCACCATCATCATTATCATCAGCAAGTTCGCATAAAAGGCTGATTCAAAGACTGAGATCACTTTCTGGCGGACGATCACTCTCGGGGCCAGGATCAATTTCTGGGGTTACGACGCCGACAACCGTGGTCACGTAATGCAGCATCACGACTGAATCCAATCAGTTTTTCAGCAGAGTTCTGATTGGATTCTTCCACATTGTGCGCTCAGAACAGACACACTGAGATATGATGACGAGGAGGAGGAGGTTAGGGAGGAACTAGTGACGTAGGGCCGCCGGAGGGGGCGGAGGACTCCCCAGACTACCCTCCGCTCCTCACGTAGGCGCGTGCTTTTGAGCAGGAGGAGGACGTCCTGATCCGTCCGGGACGAAGGACGACCCGCGGATCTGAGGCCGCCTGCTCGCCCGTACATCCACGCAGCGCTATCAAACGTTTACCGTAAAGACTGTCTCTGTGTTTCTTACTTAAATCTGACCGAACGAGGAGAGTAGGCCTACTGAATAGTCTCACACCTCGCACTGCACATGCGCATATACTCGCATACTCCCACCCAATAACACGGGGACGAGGATATACAATTTGACAGCTTGAGAAGACACACCCCTGGTTTGAAACTAAATCAATTCAAATCTAGATTGAACTCCAATCTAATTAATCCCCCCTCGTCATACATGCAGGTCTGGTCACGGCCGTTTTGCCCACGTTGTTAATACACAACACACTGACACACACAATGAGGATGCACAGAGCCCATAGTGCATCTGATAAAAAGCCTTATGGATGCAAGCTGGGTGCAACAGCTGATGCCCATACGGCGTTATATAATTTGCACTATGGGCTCTGTCACTCTGTGCATCACTATTACATCAGGATCTCAGTAGACACTACGGATCGGCCCTAATGGGTCCTAGTGGTTCCTAGTCGGTCCTAGTGGGTCTGAGGGACGACACCAGACCGTGTCCAGGGCTCAGCAAACCCCGGCGTGAGATGGACCACAGCCCGGCTCCGGGGGTACCTTACCCTGGGCATCTCCTCCGCTGGTCAGCACCCCGATGGACTTCCCGGCGCCCGACAGGTTCTCGAAGAACTTCTTGGTGTCTTGCCGATTGGGGGCCGCCATGGCCGCCTCGTCTCTTATCCGGTACCGGGTCTGAACGGCTCTGAACGGGTCTGAACACGTCTAACGGGATTGCACGGGTCTGAACGGGTCCAAGTGCGGAGAGAGGAGAACCTGGATCTGGGAGGACAGTGGGTCTATCAGCGCAGTGGGCACCGCCCCGCTCTGTTCCTCCGGACGGCCTCCCTTGTCAGCCCAGCCAGTCAGAGGCCGTCTAGGCGTTCGACGGACAGCTCAACGGTCGAATGAGTTCGAAGATCACGTCGTCGCGGTTGGAAGATGTGATAAAATAATAGAAAGTGTAATAATAATATAAAGTGTAATGTTTTAATATATAATTTAATATAATAATATAAAGTGTTATGTTATAATGAATAGTGTAATATAATAATATAAAGTGTAATGTTATAATAGATAGTGTAATATATAATAATGTAAAGTATAAGTTAACAATATAAAGTGTAATAACAGAAATTGTAATTTAGTAATATAAAGTGTAATATAATAATAGAAAGTGTAATATTATAAGATAGTGTGCAATATTATAAAATAAAGTCCAATACTATAATAATATTAAGGGTAATACCCGCTGTGGCCGCAGGGAGACGACACAGGGCGTTGTTTAATTCATTAATCAATTGAATGAATACCAAGACAGGATGTTGAGTAACTTCCTGAATTAAACTGAAAAAACTTGGCTCATCACAACGGCATCACTTCCCAAAAACACACACACTTAAACGATACACCTCGGTCCATGATAACACACAACAACCAAGTAAAATAGATCTGAGTGCTGGGTAAATAGAGAGACGTGCAGGGGAACAATGCGCGACCGCACCACGACCCCCGGGACAGCACGTCCACTCAATAATATAAATCCCTTATCCACACAGCATCTTGCTTATCGCAGAATGTTATGTGACTGCGAACAACCAATAATTCTAACAGCTGTAGACCACAGACCTTACGAAAGTGAAGTGGTGATTAAAGATAGATACAGAGAAGATTGTTGGTAACTTGGTATTGTTAGACTAAGGTCATTCCGAGTTCTGCAATAAATGTCTTTCTAATGAAAGATAGCTCCTCACAGCCATTATACTGTTTATAAACGTTAGCCTGTGTGTGTGTGTGTGTGTGTGTGTGTGTGTGTGTGTGTGTGTGTGTGTGTGTGTGTGTGTGTGTGTGTGTGTGTGTGTGTGTGTGTGTGTGTGTGTGTGTGTGTGTGTGTGTGTGAGGGTGTGTTAATATGTGTGTGCGTGTGTGTGTGTTTGTGTGTCTTGGCGTGTGTATTTGTGTAGTGGGAAAATGTGGGTGTTTCTATACATATATTATTCAAGTATTTGCGAGGGTTGAACAATGAACGAGAAGCACACCTTGGTGCAGTTTCTTCAAATCTCACCCCTACGTTATCTCATTGAAAGGTCAGCCATCTTGTGAGTTGGACAGTAGGCCTACTCCTCCCTATTCAGAGCAGAGACAGTGGCGATGTCAGGACATCAAATGGAAAAACCAATCAAATGGCTGCTTGCTCAATTTTCCTTTTAAAACTTTGAAAATCGGAGAAAAACATTTGAGTGTCAGCAATGGTCTTAGTAATGAGGTACACAATATGTAAAATTGGGTTTTTGGGGTTTCTGACCATCTTTGTATGTTTAAACATGCAGCGGGTCAAATCGACACAGGAATACTTTTGTTGTTCAAGACAAGCAAACATAACAGAAGAGTCAAACATAAGGTATGGTCGTTATCTTTTGAAGGTCTGAAGCACCTTCTGAATAACGTCTGGTGCGTTCTCAAGACATTTGGACACTGCCTAAGGCAGTGTCTAAAGCCTTTTAACACTGAAGGCAGTCTGCCTTCAGTGTTAAAAGGCTTTAGATGAATTGATGGGAGGGGAGGGAGAGATACTATTGATCAAGGCAGCAGCCTGGTCTTCTACAAGTCACACTACAGTCCAGTCACAGAACAGTCTGATCAACCCTTCACACTCACTGTGATGTCCCCACTGTTTTACCTGACATCGTATGCTACGGTGTCAGAGCCTTAATGACCGTGTCTGGCCAGAGGTGGCACTGTTCTCTAATGCTTCATTTTGTATTCTTTTTACGCAGGGTGAGCACCAGAGAAAACTATTAAAAACTGAACACATGCCCTTACTTACGCAAAGAAAATACGATTAGTGCAAGCTATCAGCTAACAATTCACAGTTGCAGCTAGAGTTTAACAATGGAAGCTATATGCTAACAGTAAAAGCTATATAGTGGCAGATTCACATTCATAAGCACTTCATACTATGGGGGGTTTATTAGCATAATACTTATTATTAATCTATAATCTATAAACAACACAACAAAAAGCTAATCTTTAAACATTAGCGACAAGCAGTGGCAGCCATAACACTAAGGTAGCGATAAACTCTAAGAGATAGATGGTGGGATACTCTGAGGAAACTAAACGTATTTGATCTGTGCTTTAGTCTTAAGTCTTCTACATATTTATGAACCTAATCAGGCTAATGAGTATATGATCTCGGTTTTAATCTGCTGCTCCCGCTGGCTTCACCTAGCGTTACCTGAAGAGAAGTCTGAACTGAACAATAACAGCACTTAAAGGAGGGAGGGAGGAAGCTGGGGGGGAGGGAGGGAGGGAGGTGGGAGGGAAGAGGGAGGGAGGGAGCAGGGGGGGAGGGAGGGAGAAGGGAGGGAAGAGGAGGGAGGAGGGAGGGAGGGAGGAGGAGAGAGGAGGAGGAGGGAGGGAGGGAAGAGGGAGGGAGGGAGAAGGAGAGAGGAGGGGGGAGAGAGGAATGGAGGAGGGAGGGATTCAAGCATAAGAAAATAAATTGGAAAACAAGATAGAAACAAAGAACGAACAATTTGAAAAAGGTAAAAACACCAAAAACAGAGAAACCAACCAATATGTTAATATAATAGAATATAATCCTGCGTGAATGTAAAGCCTCAGTCCAACTGCTTCATGTTCCTCTGAAGATCTATTAGACGTATGGACCGCTCCAGGTCCTGGGAGGAGATGGAGACAACATCTCCTCTCGGCTGGGCGTGAAATGGAGTCTGCTTGCTTTAATGCCTGGCCCGAGGGCACAGGGAAGCGACGGTGTCAGACTTGCAGGTACATTGAACTCATTCTGGGGCCCCTCCAGGTTCTGGGGCCAAGGGCACACCACACGGTCTGGGAGAGGGAGATGGACCCGGGCTGGAGTAGGGAGAGGGGGAGGGAGGGAGGGAGGGGAGGGAGGAATGCTGGTGGAGGTGGGAGTGGGATGGAGGGAGGGGAGAGCAGGGCAGGAAGAAAAGGGTAAGGTGGAGATGGGGGAGAGGTGAGGGTGAGGTGCGAGTGGGATGGAGGGAGGTGAGGTGGCGGTGAGGGAGGTGTTGAGGGTGAGGTGGGGGAGGACAGCCTCCAGTGTAGAGCTGAACGCTTGGCTGGGCGTGAAGATGAGAAGGAGACGATAGCAGACTGATAAAGTCATGAGACGTTGGGATTGAGGAGACAAGAGCTGACTGGCAGGGATTAGAGGAACCGCTGGAGGATTACAGAGGAGCCATTATCATGGTAAACAGAGAGAGAGAGAGAGAGAGAGAGAGAGAGAGAGAGAGAGAGAGAGAGAGAGAGAGAGAGAGAGAGAGTCCCGCTCTCCGAGGTGCTGAATCAGAACACAGAGTGCAGTTCCCCGTTCCCCCACTGGGGGGCGCCCCTACGGGACCATCACCCCCCCCCCCAGCGCTCAACTGTTGAGCAGACGACTCAGAGAGGAGCGTGAGCACAGAGCTCCCAGTGCCCAGTGAGAACACGGACCCTGATGGAGGAGGAGGTGGGAGGAGGCAGCTGGACTACGGGGGGCCCCGAACGGCCCCTGAAACACGGGTTCAAGAGGAGGAGGAAAAGACGTTGTCAAGGTGAGGAGGGGGCCGGGGCCCTGGGGGGGTTCAGATGAGGAGGTCTTCTGAGAGGAGGACCAGGCTGAGAACCAGGCTGAGAACCGGGCTGAGAACCAGGCAGCCTGGTTCTCAGCCCGGTTCTCAGTCTGGTTCTCAGCCTGGTCGTCAGTCTGGTTCTCAGCCTGGTTCTGAGTCTGGTTCTAAGCCTGGTTCTCCGCCTGGTTCTCAGCCTGGTTTTCCGACTGGTTCTCCGCCTGAGAACCCAGACGGGTCAGGGGACTCACAGCAGGAGGGATGGGTTGTGCAGAAGCTTAACTCAGGGTGAATCCTCTCCAGTTCAGAGTCCTGTGTGTGTTTGAAGTGCAGGACAGGGGTCCGACAGACCGGGACCAAAGTGCTTCTGGAACCACAGCGTAGCCCAGTAGGCTGTTCAGCACTCCAGCACTGGACCTGAACCAGTGCTGGGGTGGCAGGACTCCGGACCTCTAGATGGTACCTGGCTCTGAACCTCCCGTCACGCTGGACATGCAGAATGTGGTCATAAACGCCTTCATGAGGAAATCAACATCTCCATGTTTATGCCTCTCTTATGTCTTATTATTTCAATGGACATAAAGCAATTAGTGATTAATTAACTTGTGTTTGACCGTGAGTTTGAGCTGCGTCCTGATAGTAGCGTGTCCGATATAAAGCGTTTCTAACGGCCGACCTTTATCAAATCCCACACGTGTCGGCTCTGGAGCGAATCCCCAAGACAGTCATTGTGGGATATCTCATCAAGTTGAGAGCTCTGCTAATGATAATTACATTCCTCTGGGCAACAGGTCAGATTTGAGGGATTAAACATTGTTTATCATAAGCCCCCAGATTACTCCTGATGGCTTTTGTATTAAATGTAATCCTTATTCAAAGTGCCCCAAAAGCGTCTACTCTCAGTCCCGCCCGCTGTCTGCTTCCCCGGGACATCAGGGTGTTCTGCCACCGACGCGGTGAGGTCACCATGACAACTAGAGTACCATGGTGGTGAAGAGGCTGAGGCGAAACTGGGGCTCCGCGCTGAGGAAGAGTAGTAGGACGCCGGGCTGCTGGGAGACAGCAGGGGGCCACGACCACGCTCACACAGCGAACGAAAGGCTGCGGTACGACGGTCTGTTGCCTGTATCTACCTTTACCTTCAGGGCATTCTCAGACGCTTTTGTCCAAAGCCACTTACAATTGGTCCATTCGTCAGAAGTAGGAGAAACAACAATAATTCGCTGTCGGTACAGTAAGGAAGTTCATAGAACCGAGTGCAAAGTACTAACATCACTAGGTTAACCCATTCCCCGTATACAACAGAGCTAGGATAAGATGCTAAACAATGCTAAGTGACAGGACGTACAACATACAATAAGAGTAGGGGTGTGTGTGGGGGGGGGGGGTAAGGGGGGAGGCTTTGCAGAGTCCAGGTGAACTCTGAACATCGGCGTGCTCCAGTATGCCTATATGAACCCTACAGGATTCTGTTAAAAACGTTGGTAAATAAACTGCTCTTTATGCAGTCGTTAACATTAACGGTAAAGACCGTCAGGGCGGAGGTGTTTAGACCAATCAGGGCATGTCTTCACTGATTGGTTCGGGGAATCCATCTTGCCTTTCAATCAGAGGAGCTTGAATGTAACACTTCTCTATGGTGGAGAAACATAGGGAGGGAGGAGTAGAGTGGCAGGGAGGAGCAGAGAGGGAGGAGCAGAGAGGGAGGGAGGAGCAGAGAGGGAGGGAGGAGTAGAGTGGCAGGGAGGAGCAGAGAGGGAGGAGCAGAGAGGGAGGGAGGAGCAGAGAGGGGGGAGTAGAGGGGGAGGAGCAGAGAGGGGGGAGTAGAGGGGGAGGAGCAGAGAGGGAGGGAGGAGCAGAGAGGGAGGAGCAGAGAGGGAGGAGTAGGGTGGGAGGCAGGAGCAGGTTAAGGGAGGAGCCGAGAGGGAGATGGAGGCAGAGAGGGAGGGAGGAGCATAGAGGGAGGAGCAGAGAGGGAGGGAGGAGCACAGATTGTGAGGAGCAGGGAGACAGGGAGGGGGAGGGAGGGAGGGGGGAGCAGAAAGGGAGGAGGAGCAGAGGGAGATGGAGGCAGCTCTCTTAAAGGTTGTTTCAGCGATTCTAGGCCGAAACATAAATGATCAAATTCCTCCCGCTAGCTGCCCGCCCCATAAGCAGGCCATATCTGTAGGCAGCCTATGCTGCGAGATCGTACACAAAAACAAGTACTACAAACCACTCAAAACTAAAATAAATAGTATTCCAACCAATCAACGACAAGGGGGTGGGTGTTGTGGGGTTTTGCGCTGCGTTCGTGATCGTTTTTACTGGATGCACGAAACACGGAAGGGAGGGGCGAGCTGGCTCTGTCTGTTTGTTTGGGATCTCGCAGCAAATACAGATGTGACATCGCTGATACAACCTTTATCTCTCAACTCTCACCAACAGCAATTTTTATCTAAACAGTTATTTAAGGCAAAGTAAACTAACACTTTGTCTGTCGTTCATGCTAACCTGAAGCTACCACTAAGCTAGGTCGCTGGAGGTTAGCCTCGCCTCGGCCACAAGTGGCTCTCTTTCTTTGCCCTTGAGGAAGACGGCATTACCAGACAATTAAATAGCCTAACATTAATTAGACCTAGCAGATGAGATTATCCACAGCTGTCAGAAATCACACAGACACACACAGACACATTCATACAAACACACACACACAAATATTTACACACACACACACACACACACACACACACACACACACACACAAATACAAACACACACAATACAGAATTGACACACACTCCACAAAACACACAAACACCACGAAGAATAAACGCAACACACACACATGCGGTCAGCGCATGGCTGCCCCCCTCCATGAATAATTTCATTATTTCATTAAATAAGCTTCATTAGTGACGGCCAAATGAGGAGCTCACAGCCCTGCTGGTGGACACCAAGCTTAGTAGAGAGATTATGAGACTAGAGAGCCATGCTAACCATGCTACATAACAATGCAATGAGAACAGAGTGCTACGCAAACCATGCTACATAAGGTTGCTATCAGACTAGAGAGCTATGCTAACCGTGCTACATAACTATGCTATAGGAGCAGTGTACTACACATACTATGCTAGAGTTAAAGATGCTTTCAGAGCAGTGGGCTCTTTGTGTGATTTGAGACAACCATCTGGACCTGCTGATCAACACAGATCTGCCTCTCCAACGCTGACCATGGACTGAATGGTTGGCTTGCTGGGAGGTATTTCTGCAGGTCACATGTTGGCAGAGATAGGGTACCATGTTGATATGGGGAGCAGGATGGGTAGTGGCAACTCCCAGCTGAATGGTTCTGGGTTCTATCCCCAATGGCCACAGCCCTGGAGCAATTGTCCTGGAGCGAGATGGCCCCACCCCTCTCTGCTCCTTAAAGAGTGTATCTGGATATAAAGGACCAGATCATCCACAAGATGTATAAAGAGTAGACATCCCCTCTGCTCCTCCAGGCCTTCGAAGCAGGACCCTGGAAACCCCTCCGGGCAACGGGAGGACCTTGGGAACAGCGGAACATCCAGATAACTCCAGTAAGACGTCCTCCCAGTAAGACCCAGGTCCTTCCAGTAAGACCCAGGCATCCCAGTAAGACCAAGGTCCTTCCAGTAAGACCCTGGTCCTCCCAGTAAGACCAAGGCATCCCAGTAAGACCAAGGTCCTTCCAGTAAGACCCAGGTCCTCCGAGTAAGACCCAGTCTTCCCAGTATAGCCCAGGCTCTCCCAGTAAGACCCAGTCCTCCCAGTATAACCCAGGCCCCTCCCAGTAAGACAAGGGTCCTCCAAGTAACACCCAGGCCATCATAACAATAATTACAGTAATTGTTTTCAATCAAAATAGAAGGTATTGAGTTCAGTGGAAAGAGCTAGAATTCCTTTTCAAAATATATTGCAGATTATTTATTAATGATCACAATACCCGGACCATATTCTGATATTAAGACGATCGTCTCTATGTTAGCTTGATATGTCCGTGTTTTCTCCGACCCTCCAACAGGCCATGGAACCGAGAACCAGCACCATGACGACCAACAGAGGCACCGTCCGACAGCTTCCTGCGCCGCCGCCCCCAGAACCCAGCAGACCGCCGTGTGGAGGAGTCAGCCGGTCCGAGGGGACCAGGTCCTCAACGCGAGACGGCCCAGCGTCAGACGAGCCTCCTGGGCCGTGAGCCAGAAGAGTGCCCTGGTTCAGCTCCACGAGCTCCAGCCGGGCCTGCAGTACCAGACGCTGTCCCGGTCCGGCCCGGGCCACGCCCCGCTGTTCTCCGTCGGCGTGGAGGTCCACGGGCGCTGCTTCGAGGGCCGGGGCTCCACCAAGCGACAGGCCAAGAGGAGGGCGGCCGAGTCGGCTCTCGGCTCCTTCATCCAGCTCCCCAACGCCCCCCAGGCCCAGGCCGCCCTGGCCCGCTCCTCCCCCGGCCCCGTGGACTTCACGGCTGACAGGGTGGACGCCGCCGGGGCTCTCCTGGTCCGGTTCGACCCTCCAGGGGCCGAGCCCGGTGACGGGCCCCTCCCCGGGTCCAGCAGCAGCAGACGGGTCGGCCGGCTGACCCTGGGTCAGCTCTGCTCTGAGAATCCCAAAGTCCAGGAGCACCTTCCCAGATGTCCCCCAGAGCCGCCCGGTCCGGTGGACCTGCTGGCCCGGCGCCACCCGGGGCTCCGCTGGGCGTGCCTCGTGGAGCGGGGGCATGGCAGCGCGGTCGGGGGGTTCCTGACGGTGCTCTGGGTGGAGGGGAGGGTCTTTGAGGGCCGCGGTCGCAGCAGACGACTGGCCAAGACCCGGGCGGCAGCGACGGCCCTGCAGGCACTCTACAGCGTTACCATGGAGACGGAGAGAAAGCTGCTCGGCATCACCTCCTGTAACGCTGCCACCCAGTTACCTCAGGTCAGTGGTCCGCTGCTCAATATGGCGGCGAGTACGGACCCCCTGGTGGTTGATCACCATAACGCTCTCTGAAGCAGACTCTAGTCGCCGTGATGCGCCCCCGCTGGTAAAGTCCAAGCACGGCCTCCACCCTTATGGACGTTGTTTGGCCCTGACAACGGGACTCTAGGGGAGGAGTGAGAGGAGGGGGGAGAGGTGGAGGGGAGAGAAGCAGGGGAGGAGTGAGAGGAGGGGAGAGCAGGGGGGAGGAGGAGGGTAGGAGGGGAAAGCAGGGGGGAGAGGAGTGAGAGGAGGGGAAAGGAGGAGGGGAGAAGAGGCAGTAGACAGGAGGTGTGAAGAGCATATTAATGGGAGCAGTAATTGTGATACATGCTCATTACAGCTGACCTTGTGTCGCCAGATGGGATTGGAGTATAGAGCGTCTACTTAGGAAAACATTATTGTTTGGTCAATTTTGTGACATTTAAAAAAAAAAAAAGTGTGATTTGACTCTGTTGTCCTGCCTCTACAGGAAAGCCAATAAGGGCTCAAACATCCAGTGATCCTAAGCTCCATCAAACACACACTTTGACCCAAACACCTGATCCAGGCCTCTGAGATTAGATCAGGATTCAAACCACACACCACTTACTGTCGGACACTGAAGACGACCGGCTGTGTCGACCGTTAACAAATGCAGTCCTACAGCACTTTATGAACCACTGTGGCCAGAGCACTGTGACCTCACCCTCCCGCTGCGTAACATCACATGTTCTTCTTCAGTGGTGTGGTTCAGAGCGGTCCTTCACTGACCTCGCTGCCTTCTGTTCTCCAGCTCTTCTCAGAGGCCGTGTTCGACCTGGTGAGAGAGAAGTATGCCGAGCTGACCCACAGCTGGGGCTCTACCTCGCACGCCCGCCACAAGGGCCTGGCCGGGGTGGTGATGACCCGAGGTGGGTGCTAAGTTCAAGTTTCTCTTCAGCGGTAACTTTACCAGAGGTAGTGTGGTAGATTTCTATTAACGACTTATCTAATTCACTTCAACTAGCTATAAGCAAGAGGAATCGGGGAGTCCAGGTCAAGTATAGATGGAGAGTTTATTGCCACCCGCAAACGAGAGACAACAAAGCCGAGTGGTATCTGCAAATACACTCCAGAATGACTCGCGTATGGCTCCTTATATCCCCAATCCTTACACAATACAAAGTTGGACTTTCATCAAATATTGATGTGTACAGCGTGTTTTTCTGGGTCATACTGTGTGGATGTCAGCATATTCTCATGTCTTCTGGGTCCCAACTGGGTCCCAACTGGGTCCCAACTGTGACTTTTCCTATCTGAGTACATCAGATAGGAATAGACTGGACCCACTCACTGGTGCCACATGGCACCTAACATCTAGGGAAAAGGTGATCAGCTATTTTCCACTATTAAAGTATCTATATGATATGTAGGCCTAATAATAATCATAGTTTAACATACAATGTAAGGTTAATTTCTACCACAGTAGGTGAAGCGTTGAAGGACAGTGGGAACTGGGAGTTTCCCTTCAGAGGTAACTTTACAAGAGGTGGGTGATGCCTTCAAGGACAGTGGGAACTGGGAGTTTCCTTTCAGAGGTAACTTTACAAGAGGTGGGTGATGCCTTCAAGGACAGTGGGAACTGGGAGTTTCCTTTCAGAGGTAACTTTACAAGAGGTGGGTGATGCCTTCAAGGGCAGTGGGAACTGGGAGTTTCCTTTCAGAGGTAACTTTACCAGAGGTCGGTGATGGGTTCATTGGGAACGTGGTTTATCCTTTCATTGGTCTTTCAAGCAGGAACATGAAAAAAAATAAAATCTGGGTAAACTCAGTTTAGACTCAACAACGGACTGATTATACATAATCTCAAATTCCTAGCTCAATTTTAACTCCACTCTCCCCATCTCTCTCTTCCCCCCCCTTCTAGGGTTCTCCCTGCCGGGGGCCCAGGTGGTGGCCCTTGGCTCCGGGACCAGGTGTTTGTCTGAGGGGGCCCAGAGGGACCAGGGCTGGGCGGTCAACGACTGCCACGCCGAGGTCATGGCCCGGCGGGCACTGGTCGGGTTCCTCTACACCCAGCTGGAGCTGTTCCTCCTGGGGTGAGGAACGACAACGGGCCCTAAGCGGGAGGCATGTTGTGAATCCAGAGGATGAATCCTGAATCCATGGAGTGAATCCAGGGCAAACTCAACACAATGCATGTTCACTTGAAAATAGTGCTTAGTATTGTGTAGCATCTTATCCTAGCAATCTTTAGTACTAGTGCTATCTTTGTTGTATACAGGGAATGGGTTAACCTAGTGATTGTTAGTGCTTGGCACTTGGTTCTATGAACATCCTCAATGTACCGTACCGACAGCGATATATTGTTGCTTCTCTTTCTTCTGACTAATGCACTTATTGTAAGTGGCTTTGGATAAAAGCGTCTGCTAAATGCCCTGAATGTAAGGCCCAATCCCATTTCTACCCCTTACCCTTCCCCCTCCAACTTGTTTTGAAGGGGTAAGGAATGGGATTGGGCCTTAGGCCCAATCCCATTTCTACCCCTTACCCCTTACCCTTACCCCTTCCCCTTACCCCTTCAAAATAAGGGGGAGGGGTAAGGGGTAGAAATGGGATTGGGCCTAAATGTTGTAAAGTTGAACCCTATGTTTCACAGTGAACCCTGGGGGTCCGAATGACATTCTGCCTCATCCTGCATAGTGGACTGACCCCTGTGGCCCTCCTGCTGCTACTCTGCAGCCCGCGAGCGGAGGCCGTTGAGCGGGCGGAGGACTCGGTCTTCAGAGAGGGTCCGGGCGGGGTCTTCAGGCTGAAAGAGGGCCTCCTCTTCCACATGTTCGTCAGCTCCTCGCCCTGTGGAGACGCTCGCCTCCACTGCCCCTACGGGACGGCCGCCATGCGTAAGGAACACCCCGACACCTCCTGTGGGTCCTGGCGCCGCACAGCCTTATGGGAAATCCCATACCCACCAATCAACCGTCTGATGCTTCCTTGACGCGATGCCCAGTCTATGTAGCCGTGCCCATACCAGGCTATAAGGTCATCGAGGCCCGGACCTCCGTCATTTCTCTAGAGATTGCAATTTAATGAGAAACTAAATACAGCTGTATACAAAACCAGCGGTTGAAGACTTCTCAGAGATGGGTAAATGCTTAGTACCTTATTTTTAATTCAGAGACTTGATACTTTGTGTCAGCTGTGTGTCCGCCTCCACCAACAAAACTGAACGCCCGCAACTGAAGCCGCAAATCCTGGCTACAGCCATGTACGTACCTAGGTTGTGTCCTATGAAAAATCATTCAGAAAAATGTTAGCTTCATCCTCCACCTATTTACAAAGTGTCCTCGTAATCAAGACGCAGCCTGTAAGTGTCTCAAACTTCAGAGGAAATTAAACCAACACGACTTCCTGCCCGCCAGACCTCCATGGCAACAAACTGGCACGGAGATTCCACTGTCGCCTCCGCATGAAGACTGCAGGAGGAGAGGGAACACTTCCTGTGAGGCAGCAGCCCAGAGCCAATCAGGACGGAGGGGTGAAGTCACCGGGTCAACCTCTCATCACCATGTCCTGCACCGACAAAATAGCCAGGTGAGCTGATTTAAATCTTGTTCGGTAATTTTGTGAATATTAATACTTCCCAACCGGTGAACTCCACTAACAGGTGTAGTCCACCAACAGGTGTATTCTACCAAAAGGTGTATTCCTCCAACAGGTGTATTCCACCAACAGGTGTATTCCACCAACAGGTGTATTCCACCAACAGGTGTATTCCACCAACAGGTGTATTCCGCAAAGAGGTGTAGTTCACCAACAGGTGTACTACGCCAACAGCTGTATTCCACCACCAGGTGTATTCTACCAACAGCTGTATTCCACCACCAGGTGTATTCTACCAACAGGTGTATTCCACCAACAGGTGTACTTCACCAACAGGTGTACTACGCCAGCAGCTGTATTCCACCACCAGGTGTATTCTACCAACAGGTGTATTCTACCAACAGGTGTATTCCACCAACAGGTGTATTCCACCAACAGGTGTATTCCACCAACAGGTGTAGTTCACCAACAGGTGTACTACACCAACAGGTGTATTTCCAATGTCCCCCCAACAGGTGGAGTGTGCTGGGCCTGCAGGGTGCACTGCTTTCCCAGCTGGTGGAGCCGGTATACCTGTTCAGTCTGACGGTTGGGGGGCTCGGTCACACCGGACACCTGGCCCGGACCCTAGCCCGCCGCACGGCTCGCCTCCGACACTTGGCCCTGCCCTACCGCCGGACCCTGCCGCGCCCAGGCTGTAGGATGTTACTAACATTACATCTAACCTTACATTATGACCAAGCTGTAGGATGTTACTAACATTACATCTAACCTTACATTATGACCAAGCTGTAGGATGTTACTAACATTACATCTAACCTTACATTATGACCAAGCTGTAGGATGTTACTAACATTACATCTAACCTTACATTATGACCAGGCTGTAGGATGTTACTTACATTATATCTAACCTTACATTATGACCAGGCTGTAGGATGTTACTTACATTACATCTACCATTACATTATGACCGGGCTGTAGGATGTCACTCACATTACATTATGACCGAGCTGTAAGATGTTACTCACATCACGTTTTTATGACCAGCCTGTAGGATGTTACAAACATTACATTACAAAATGTCGGAAAATAATTTGCACATCATTTTAAGATCCCCATTGGCCCCTCCCAGGGCCCAATCGAATACCCATGTACGTCATTTCGAATAATCAGATATTGGATTAACTATTACATTATGACCGGGCTGTAGGATGTTACTAACATTACATTATTATGACCGGGCTGTAGGATGTTATTAACCTTACATTATGACCGGGCTGTAGGATGTTACTAACGTTACGCTATTATGACCGGCTGTAGGATGTTACTAACATTACGTTATGACCGGGCTTTAGGATGTTACTAATATTACATTATTAGGACCGGGCTGTACGATTCGACTAACATTAACATAGCTTTAGGATGTTACTAACATTACATAATTATGACCGAGCCCACTGTGACCTCTGCGCCCTGCTCTCGCCCAGGTGTGTCCGGCAGCGAGCCCCGCCCAGGGGGGCGGTCCCCCGACCTCAGCCTCAACTGGACCCTGGGGGCCGGGGGACCGGAAGAGCTCAGCACCTCCTCGGGCCAGAGGTCCGGTGGCGGGGGGGCGTCCCGCCTCTGCCGCCGTTCGCTGTTCGCCCGATGGCGGCGTCTCCAGCAACAGGTGAGGGGGGGGTTGACTCTGTCCTCGTTACCGTGGAGACGGCTGGGATGTTTCCACCTGAACGCCCTGAGAGACAGGATGATACCACATTAGCGCAGTAGCTTCACCGGGACACCAAGCTAGCCAGGCTAGCTTCATTAGAAGATGTGAGGCTAGCCAGGGTCATGCTTCAGCCCTTATTTCTAGCTGTACTCAGTGCTCTGGAGCCCCCTGACCTGAGAGCTGGGGCCCCCTGACCTGAGAGCTCATGGAGCCCCCTGACCTGCGAGCTGGGGCCCCCTGACCTGAGAGCTGTGGCCCCAGGCCGCGTTCCAGACCGACGAACGGAGAACCGAAAGCCGTTGTTATCGAGATGTTCTAAACAAAGCAGCATGAGTCACGTTGTTATCGGATGAAAGTTGTACTGGGATATTGGAAACACTAGTAATCAGCAGTTTAATCAAATATGCTAACGTTTAAGAAGTAGCGACCTCCATACAAGAAACACAAGTGTGACATAATGCTGATGCATTAGTCCAGCCGCATTAGCCTAGTGGTTCCAATCCCCTGCAGCGGTCTGAGAGTCGGCTCCATTAAGGTGATGTATTTCACTCCCAGATTAAAGCTACGATGGAGCAAATGGCCACAGTTTAAAATGTGATGAAAACACGGAGCGAAGCCTTGCAATTATTTAGAAAAGCATTCAAATCACTTTGGACCGGAAAAAAAAACAATATAACTAAGCACCAAACTATTAATATCACAGACACAACAGGACTGGAGTACATTTTGGAGGAAGAAAGTGAAAACACAGATTGTTTAAGCCTAATGCTAATAACATTATATTCTAACAGTATATTGTTATCTTGATTTATATGTTTTTTAAATTAACGCTTGACATTCTCTCTGACTCTCTCTCAGCTGAAGGGAGAGTCGTGGTCTGAGGACTCGTCGTCATCGATGACCTATTCCGGCTCCAAGATGGAGGCCGGCCGGTACCAGAGCGCGCGGCGGCGATTCGACGCGGCTCTGCGCGCCGACGGGCTCGGACCCTGGCCAGGGAAACCCCCCGAGCTCAGCGGGTTCTCCGTCGGCGTGTGACTCACAGTTAATACGACGGGTTACGAGTTTGGAGTCTGGTCGTCGGTCATTCAGAGTGGTGACTTGTAAGACTAGGCCCCTGCCACTTAGTAGAATGGGAAAAAATCTGGCTGTGCAACTGTGTGCTGCGATCTAGCCTAGCTAGCGTAGTAAGCCTAGCTAGCGTAGCTCGTGTTTTGGGAGAGTTGATGATTCTTGAAAACAATGAGAGATTTACCGGCTGGCAAGTATTTCTCAATTGTAAAATATATCAGTTTCTAGGATGGGATTTTATTGGTTACATTATGAAATCACTCTATTGTAAAGTCAATAATCTATAAATCAATCAATTAGCATTGACTACAGATATGTCCAGGATTTTGTAAACTATGAGCTAGCTTAAATGCTAAGAAATACAAATTTTTATTTCAGAATCGTTCGTAGCTTCGTGCTCAATAGCCAAAGATTAATACTATCCTTTTTAACTTTTATATCTAAATAGTTAAATGATTTGTATTTGTATTTTAGATTGAAATGGGCGATGTTACACTCCTAAGTTTACACAACTTGGATTTTAAGATAACAGATTGATGTATTCGTATTTTCATAAGAACATTCCACTTACCTACGTATGTCTTCTTTGTTGTTATTTTACTCATATGATTAATGCTAAGATATGTGTAACCAACATCTTTAATTTACTCAAGTATTTATGAATTATAATTTGGCGGTTGATGCTCGTCGACTGTGATTAGGCAATGAGGGCAAGTGACGGCGCCGCCTGGTGGCGGGAGTCAGCCGGCCGCGTTAGCATCAATTATTAATCTTCTTAATTATGCTAATCAAATAATAGTTTTTTACAATTATATAATTACTTAGTGTAGTGATATTTTACAAATAACTATTCCCTTCTTTTTTTTTATCCATAATGAATACTGTATATTAGGTTTTAGGAATTTAAAAGCCAGCTATTAATTGATAAGGTTTATTTGTGCAAATACTGATTTTGATGTAGGTTTATAGAGTTAATAAACAGGGCTAGAAAAACAATGTTTGCTACAATTATCAAGGCAATAAACCCTATTTCTTACCCATTTATGTTCCTTCATATTTTCACACAATAAATTAACATACAAGATTGAGTCTCTCAACTGCCGATACCAGTGTCGACTCAAAGAAGAATAACTGTAAGCTGTACGTTTTGGTTTGTTGGAAGTTTTGAATTGATGAATGCACCGTGAAATCAGCGAAACGCATGAAACAGCAAAACATGTTTATTTGCGCAGCAGACACGTGTTTTTCAGTACAACACATCAACGATTTCATTACGCCGTGTAGTTCCTTGTTAAGTTAAGAACAATCCTATCACATTCAACATCGTAGAAGTTAGTTTCACACCAGTTTTACAAGGATGACAGACTCTGTGAGGCTGAATGAGATGTATTTTTGCCACTGACGTAAGATTTGATTTTGTGGGCGGTTGAACACTTTAACTAAAGAGTGACTGAACTTTAAACTAAATCAAAGAAACGATGAATCGCTGCTTCTGACACATTCGATTCAGGACCCGGCGCCGCATTTGGCCATGGAATGTATCTCGAATGACATCACCTGGCACCACTAGTAGCCAATCAGAAACAGCAGCTGCCATAACCATGTATCCGCAGAAGGGGTGCTGATCCAGTGAATTGATTAAAAAACCATGCAGGAAAAAGTAACAATCTGAACAATGATACAAGTTCTTAAAACACATAAAAGATGCAATTAAAGGAGCAGACTTTTCCTTCTACCCGTTGCCAAGAATGAAGCAGAGAAATCATTCTGCCCGGACCAGGGATGGCTTAAGTGCTTGGGAGGTGAAGTAATTTACGAATACCAGAAAGAAAGGGATAGGGAGAAGACTTATTGACTTGCATGAAGAACAGCATCTATTACACGGCCATGACGGAGGGATATTTCCACTGGGCAAACCGAGGTTAGACTCCAGTCCATCCACTACTATGTCAGCCAATTAATGCAACGAGGGAGAAACATCACTTATCTCAAACATACCTATTTCACCATACAATTGTTAATCTTTTTTGTTTTAAAGAGACACAGGGCTAAAAGGGAGTGAAACGTTCTTGGTGTGTGAGTGGCTATTGTTAGCTGTTAGCTCTACCGCTATCAAACAGAAAGACATGACGCACGCATGTACACATGGCAAAATAATATTTTTCTATACATATATAATCATATAAATACTGGTCATCCACGCCAAAAGAAAATGGACATATTTTTGTACAAAATACTAGGCAAAAAATCTCTTACAGGATTACTTCGTCACAAATTAGCAAAATGGGTCACAAATCTAAACGCTAGATTCAGAAGACTCACTGATATGGGGGGGGGGGGGGGGGTAACATACACACAGTACAGCAAGGTGAGACAGCCTATCGTTGTACAACAGTTGCCTGGGCAACAATGTGAGTGGCCTAGCATAGTGTGTAGGCCGTTGTGTGACATCAATTGAGACGTTGGTTGGTCAAGCCCACAGACCTACAGGCAGACAGACGGACGTCAGCTTGGCGTTTGGCCCCGCCCCCCCTTATTTCACAGCAAACGCACAACACATCACAGAGTTCTATCACACGTCTTCCAACGTGCTTCCTGGGGTATGACTGGCAGTGGACTAGCTAACAGCTCACACAACTATTGCATGAATAAAACTGCACCTTCACCTCATGTTCTCAGGTGACCTCTGACCCCTGAGCCTTAGTGGAGTCCCCGTAACGGCACGAGACTAACGACTAAAGGGCACAGAAGGATCCGTTTTGTAATGTTCACAGGATTTCAACATTTTGTTTTTTTTCTTGTCGAAAACACTGCGAAGTTTGACTGCGTCCTCAGGTCTGTGGGACCAGACAAAACCACGACAACGGAGTGGTCAACAGAACGACCCTCCATGGGTCATATTCACCCATCGCCCATCTTTGATCTAAATCCACCCGGCTAGCGTGTAGAACCAAGATGGCCGCTGGGTGAAAAGGCCCACAGGTTCTCTGACTCTGAAGGTGGAGCTCTGGTCCGAACATCGCAGTACACCCTCTCAGACCACGGAGGCGCTGGTCGGTCTGTTGTGCTTTTTAAAACAAGCTCTAAAAAGAAAAGGCATATCGCTCTGACACACACACACACACACACACACACACACACACACACACACACACACACACACACACACACACACACACACACACACACACACACACACACACACACACACACACACACGTTCCACCCAGGAGTTTGGGCCGTCTTTGTAAACATTGTCAGAGTTAACGTCCACCCAGGTATATATTAGCATATAACAACATGGCACTTGCCTATAACAGAGATCACTGCTGGCGTCGTTAAAGTTATCAACACAACACACTATCATCACGTTATGACCGCTAACAGGATGTGGAGGGCAACCCTCTTTAAACGTCGCTCCACTGTCATTGGCACAGGTTAAGTTAGCATTAGCATTTTGTGCTAACTTTTTTTTTTTTTTTTACTTTGGGGTTAAAACAAGAGCCAGTGGCCCACGCTGCCCTCGTGATCCGTTGATCGACAGCCACCGCTGCTGATGTGAAGCATTGTGGGACATTGGCTTAGAACAGGAGCAACACACCACCTTCACATCGCTGTACACACAATGTTTAAAGGATCAGAAACAACAGGCGACTTCACGTGTTACACACACCTAGTGACGTCCCTGCTAGCACACAAACACGTTTAACACACACACTCACACTGCCAGATTCTGCACAACCAGGAGCAGACAGAGGTGTTCAGAATGGACGTGAGTGAGAGGAGAGAGGACAGGAGATGAGAGCAGGAGGTGAGAGAGACAGAGAGAGGTGAGTCCCTGGCTCTCGCCTTAAAGGTTATGAGATGTCTGGTCGATCAGACCCCGGCTGTGGTGTGTGTAGGGCTGTGGGGAAGTGTGTGTGTAAGTTTGTGGGGACGTGTGTGTTTAGGTTTGCGGGGACATGCATGTGTAGGTTTGTGGGGACGTGTGTGTAGGTTTGTGTGGGACGCGTGTATATGTAGGTTTGTGGGGACGCGTGTGTTATTTCTCCTGCAACAGCGCGGGGATGTTGATGTTCCAGCCGATGGCCTGCCGGTCGAAGCCGCAGCTGAAGAGGTTGCAGGAGGCGGAGTCCTCACCCCAGGTGGTGCAGCACACCATGCGGCGGTGACCCTGCACACAGGAAGCTCACGCCTTCAGACAGGAAGCTCAACCCCTCAGACAGGAAGTTCACAGAGGAGCTCGGACAGTACACAGACAGTGAGACAGGAGGCACACAGACAGTGAGACAAGCATTTTCAGCATGTTGACATGTGACTCCACTGTCCGCAACATCACACTTTAAAGACGGCATCACTTCATGTGTCAGGTTAGGGAGCCAATCAGAGCGCACCTGTCGATTGCTACGGGGGAGTCTGGCCAGTCGCACGCCGGACATGTCGAAGAGCCGGACCTGGCGGTTGTCGTGGGGGAGAGCGATCACCCTCTGGTTCACCGACACAGAGATCCTGATGAACACATGAATCAGGACAGGAAGAAGTGAACACATGAACCAGGACAGGAAGAGATGAACACATGAACCAGGACAGGAAGTGATGAACACATGAAACAGAACAGGAAGAGATGAACACATGAACCAGGAAAGGGAGTGGATATGATCACATGAACCAGGAAAGGAAAAGGATATGAACACATGAACCAAGACAGGAAGTGGAAATGGAAATGAACACATGAACGAACACAGGAACAGGAAGTGGCTCTAACACATGAATATTGGTTGTGCGTAGCCACGGCCCCACCTGTTGACGGCCGAGTCGGTGCGGATGGTTGCTATGGGCGACCTCATGTTCTTCAGGTCCCACACCTTGACAGTGCGGTCGTCGCTCCCGGAGACCACGTTGTCGCCCGCCGTGAACACCGCCGAGGTCACCGTGCTGAAGGACACCGAGGACACGTTGGTGGACAGAGTGGAGAGCTGCTCTATGTGTGTAGATCTAGATCTATATAGACCTAGATGCGTATTAGTATATATACTCTGTGTGTCCCTGGAAGACGTTGACAGAGTGGATGGCTGGTCCCTGTGTGTAGATCTATGGATGTAGATATAGATCTATAGTTCTAGATATATTTACTCAGTGTGTCCCTGGAAGACGTTGACGGAGTGGATTGCGGGGTCTCTGAAGTCCCACAGTCTGAAGGTGGTGTCTCTGGACGACGTCACCACCAGCCGCTGGGACGGGTGGGTGCAGCAGTGGGTCAGCTCCTGGTCATGACCTGCACACACACACACACAATAATGTCCTGCATTTTGAGAAGCATATTTGAGGCTATGAAGTTGTGTAAATATGTTGATAGATAAATTATTAAATAACAGTAATCCTAATAAGACTGTGAGCCCCATCCACTATCACTAAAGCGCGCGTGCGTGTGTGGGCCCTGCCCCTCTCTCACTAAAACGGAGGTGTGTGTGTGTGTGTGTGTGTAAGCCCCGCCCCTCTCTCCCCAAGCCCCTCCTACCGGTCAGCGAGTGGACGAGCTCGGAGGTCTCCACGTCGTAGAGGTTGGCGGCGCGGTCCCAGGACGCCGTCACCACCTGCCTCCCGCCCACCAGCCAGTCGGCGGCGATCACCACCCCCTGGTGGGAGCGCAGCGTGGTGGCGGCCACGCGCACGCACGGGCACTCGCTTGGCCCCTCCCCCTCGCCGTCAGGCTCCTCCCTGTCCGACAGCTCCCCGTCCTCCTCGTAGGGCGGCGGCTGCTGCTGCTGCTGGGGGGAGGAGGAGGCACGCTATTGATGGGCGTCACGGCAACCGGCGGAGGGGAGACGAAGTGTCGGTTGGAAAGTGAGCGCTTACCTTCCGAACGACACCATTGGTGGGTCAATGTGTGTATGAATGGGTGAATATTATTATACTTTGAGAGGGCCACTGTTTATAAAAGAGCTGTATAAATGCAGTCCATTTATCATTTCTAGAGTGTGATTTTGTACGTGGTGCGTGTGTGAGTGAAGGTCACGGATGTCAATGCTACAACCATGCTTTTAACCGTCAGTAGGATTGCAGACTTTGCTTTGCAACAGAGAACTACAATCCAATGTAGTCCTGTTAAAACATCTCCATGGGGAGATAAGGAATTACACCAGAGAGCTGGAGCCAGCAGGGGGAGCTGTTTCACTCTCCCTTTCCCTCCATCACATCACATCGAGGTGCATAGGTTGCCATGGCGGCAGAGGTTGGGGGGGGGGGGGGGGGGGGGGGGCTTACGGTGAGGTCGGCGGCGGGCGTCGGCGTGGGCAGCTGCACCATGTACCTCCAGATGTGGGCCGTCTGGTCGCCAGAGGCTGGGGACACACAGAGACAAGCTGACGTTGTGTAGCTGTGTGTATTCTCCTCAGGTTGTGTAGTTTTGTGTGTTCTCCTCATGTTGGTTAGTTGTGTTTGTCCTCTCCTCATGTTGTGTAGTTGAATGTAGTTGTCTGTAGTTGTGTTATCTCCTCATATTGTGTAGTTGAATGTAGTTGTGTTATCTCCTCATATTGTGTAGTTGAATGTAGTTGTCTGTAGTTGTGTTATGTCCTCGTGGTGGGTAGTTGTGTATAAGTGCCGTCTCACTGACCTGTGAGAGCCATCTGCTCTGTGGGGTGGAACTTGATGGAGTTCACTGTGGAGAGTCAACAGCGTCACAGGGTTAGGGTTAGGGTCCACAGCCCACTGGTCCAGAGAGTTTGTGTTGGAGGTCCATGAACATCGTCACACAGCCTACCTGATCCCTGGTGGCCCACGTACTTCAGGAGACATTTCCCCGTCTCGATGCTCCACAGCATGGCACTGTGGTCTGAGGAGCACACGACAAATGCTAGCTCCTAGCATAGCTCAAACCACACACACGCTAGCACCTAGCATAGCTCAAACCACACACACGCTAGCACCCAGCATAGCTCAAATGAAAAACACGCTAGCTGCTCTGGCCAAACCATTTTTGATTGTTAACATTGTTAACATTTAACGATAATAAAGGTCTTAGGATGTGAGAAGTTAAAAAAAAAAAAAAACAGAAAGGGTGTTTACGGCTCTGTGCAGTGAGGATGTGTACATTTAGGGCGTGTACAGTGCGGATGTGTACAGGACATGTACAGTGAGGACATGTATGGACAGGATGTGTACACAGAAGATGTCTACAATAAGGGTGTGTACTACGGATGGGCAAAACGATTATTCTCCGGGAAGCAGTTCTTTCAGTTCCGTTCACTATCACGATTCGTTTGTTAGATTTGTTCGTTAAGTCAGATGGTCTGTAACGTCTTTAGCCAGGGAATCTGAAATTATGGAATAAATGTTAATCAACATGCATGTAGCCTACTACTTTCTAATGTTCTGGCGAAATTACCCAGGTTAAGTGTAAATATTAAGCATATATATAAAGCACATACGTGCCTTTTTTCATAAATATCCTTAATACATAATGGGGTGCAGTAAGTATTAGTTGGCGTCTTCCAAGTAGCGCTAATAAGCAGTGAAGCACGTTAGCAACTAGACCAAACGAGACTCGTAATGGTAGGTAAAAACAATACTTTATTAAAGCATGCAATTGTGATGCAGAACAAAGTAAAAAGAAAACATAAAGTGCTTGCATGATATTGAAGCCTACAGCGATCATTAGTTAACTTGTGTGGCGGTGCCTTATCATTTGTTTACCCATGGGCCATGGCAACGCTATTGCTACCTGCTCTCATTGGCTGAATCGATGAGATAGTTTTAGACTCAATCGAAATAAGGTTGCGGGGAGACAAAGCTCTGTTCGTTCGTTCTGTTCGGTATATTTTATTTACGTCGTTCAACTTCGGGATTCATTCATTCGTTCTGACCGAATCGTTCGCGACCGACCCATCACTAGTTTGTACAATAGGATATGTACAGTAAGGACATGTACAGAAAGGACGTGTACATTAAGGCTGTGTTCAGTAAGGAAGTAAGGAGGGGTACAGTAAGGATGTGTAGCTGTGTTCAGTAAGGATGTGTACAGTGAGGATGTATACAGTAACGATGTATACAGTAAGGATGTGTAGCTCTGTTCGGTAAGGATGTGTACAGTGAGGATGTATACAGTAACGATGTATACTGTAACGATGTGTAGCTGTGTTCAGTAAGGATGTGTACAGTGAGGATGTATACAGTAATGTGTATACAGTAACGATGTGTAGCTGTGTTCAGTAAGGATGTGTACAGTAAGGATGTGTACAGTAAGGACACGTACAGTAAGGACATGTACAGCAAGGACCTGTACAGTAAGGATGTGTACAGTAAGGCTATATACAGTAAGGATGTGAAGCTGTGTACATTAAGGACGTGTACAGTAAGGCTGTGTACAGAAAGGATGTGTAGCTGTACAGTGAGGAGGTTACAGGAAGGACTTGTAAAGGCGGCGGCGGTCCCACCTGCGGAGGCCGTCCCCAGCACCAGGGGCCCGGTGCGGCTGACGCTAAGGTCCCAGATGCCATCGCGGTGGCCGGCGTACTCCTTCAGCAGCTGGCAGACCGCCCGGGAGGTGGTGGTCTTGAAGCTGGACACGATCTGCCATCGCAGGAAATGACATCGTCAGCACAGACACACCCGGAACCTCATACCTGCCGAGGCAGCGTGGGTTACCACATCTCCCCAGCCCGGCCCTATTCCCCCCTGGTCCGCACGGACCCTCAGGGTGTCATAGGGGGGGTGACGGGGGGCTGGCGCAATGCTTTGAGCTTTAGGTGTTTCAGATTGCTAGGGGCTGAGGGTTTGGGCTCCTCAGAGCTGAGAGGGTCAGAGTTCAAACCTCGACGTCCACAGTCTACCTGTAGTCCTCCTAGACCAGGACGCCCGCTGACCCTTGGCCTGCTCTCACATGACCTTTATAAGAAAGTTGTTTTCACACAATTTAAGTGACGATTTAAACTGAGCAGGTGCAAGATAGAAATATGATTTGGTGCTCGTAGCATCGCCCAGCCGGAGGTGGGAGCCCTACTGCTAGTGTCAGCTGGGGGGGAAGCAGTAGCAGTAAGGAGGACCGGGGAGGGCTGGCAGGGAGGCTCCTACTGAACCCCAGAGGAGGTACCAGTAGGGGGAAGCACCAGTAGGAGGAGGTACCAGGGGCGGAGTAACCAGGGGGAGGAGGCACCAGTGGGAGGAGTTACCAGTGGGAGGAGGTCCTACAGAACCTTGGAGCTGGTATCAGGGGGAGGGGTTACCATGGGGAGGAGTTAACAGGGGGAGGAAGTCCCACTGGACTCTGGAGCACAGAAGCTTGGTTTCAAAGTCAAACCAACAGTTGTTTCCAGGCCTGGGTGCGATAGCACCTGCAACCAGCTGGCAGCATTTGATTCATCCCGTCCCCGGGGCCAGGTGGGCGGGGCACATTAACAATGCTGTCATAGGCTACGTTCTTATCCTCAGACCCCACCCTCATGAGGTTTGATCTGTGAAAGAACAAACTATTTTTGAAGATGTTATCCAACCCAGCACTGGTGTCACATTCACAGGTCAACATTCACAGGTCAACGCATTCACAGGTGAACATGTTCACATGTCAACATTCACAGGTCAACGGATTCACAACTCAACACATCCACAGGTTAACATTCACAGGTCAACACATTCACAGGTGAACATATTCACATGTCAACACATTCACAGGTCATCACAGGTCAAAATTCAAAATTCACAGGTCAACACATTCACAGGTCATCACATTCACAGGTCATCACATTCACAGGTCAACACATTCACAGGTCATCATTCACAGGTCAAAATTCACAGGTCAACACATTCACAGGTCAACATTCACAGGTCAACACATTCACATACTCCAAAGCTGCATTTAGTACAACGTGGATTACTGTAAATGCAAGCCTTGAAATCAAACGCTCTGAGGAGCACGGGAGGCAGAGGGAGTCGAGTTATGACGAGGATGAAACCATAATCCATGTTATTATGGTGGAGGAGGCGTTTACGTTGAAACTCGGGATGATACAAACGGGGCCAGTGGAGCTCTTCTCACAAAGTCCACTAAACAAGTTCCAACTGGAAGGAAGGAGAGACACATCACAGCACGTCAAACCCTCCAGGAAGAGAGACACATCACAGCACGACAAACCCTTCAGGAGGAGAGACAGTTCACAGCGCGACAACAGCGGAGGAGAGCAGTAGGAGAACGCAACCACACGTCCACACAGAGCAGTCTAACCTTTCAACGGAGGACAGGAGATGGGCAACACGTCAACACGTCCACACAGAACAGTCAAAAGGGTGAGAGGAGGGCCGGATTAGGACAACACGACAACACGTCCACACAGAACAGTCGAAGGGTTCAGCAGAGGACTGTTTTGTTAGCACATCCAATAGCTCCGTGTTATTGATGAGATCCTCGTTGAGACAAGGGGGGGAAGTGGCGGGGGGGGGGTTAGTCGTTGCTAGCCGTTAACCTGCCAGGTAGACCGCAGGATTCCCAAGTGAACTTCACACCACCGGACGACAGCAGACAAATGACACCAGGTCACATGACACATAGGGTTTAGAGAGAACTGACCTCGCAGAGTCCGGCCTAAGACTATGTTAACATGTTGGACTCCGTTTTGTCAGTTATTTCAAGCAAATTCAGAAGACTTATTTCAGCCAATAAGATAAAAAAATAAAAGGAATGCCAATAAATGAGGTGGTATCGTTAGCAAATGTAACAACGGGGAAATATCCAGTCTAGTATGACATGCATGAGATGTGATGCTAGGCTGTGAGTCGATGTGTTTAGAGTGTTCCGTCATAGAGTGATTGGGAATCCAGACCCTAGTGGACATGTAGCATGTGCACTACATGCTACATGCTACATTCAACAGAGGACAGCGTGAGATAGTTCAGGGAGATGCAAAGCGTGGGCAGTGGGCTAGCATGAAGCTACAGGTGGTCCAATGGGCATGGCCTACAGCAACCAAGTCTCTGTAGTCTGCTGGTCCTATGGGATAGGCCTACAGCTGGCCCTTTAGGCATGGCCTACAGCAACCAGCCTACAGTAGGCCTTCAGGAGGTCCTATGGGGTAGGACTACAGCTGGTCAAATAGGCTTGGCCTACAGCCTCCAGTAGGCCTACAACTGGTCTTATCTGGGGGGGTAGGCCTACAGCTGGTCTTATCTGGGGGGTAGACCTACAGCTGGTCTTATCTGGGGGGTAGGACTACAGCTGGTCCTATGGGGTAGGCCTACAGCTGGTCTTAACTGAGGGGTAGGTCTACAGCTGGTCCTATGGGGTAGGCCTACAGCTGGTCTTAACTGGGGGGTAGGACTACAGCTGGTCCTATGGGGTAGGCCTACAGCTGGTCTTACGGGGTAGGCCTACAGCTATTCTTATCTGGGGGGTAGGCCTACAGCTAGTCTTATCTGGGGGGTAGGCCTACAGCTGGTCTCATCTGGGGGGTAGACCTACAGCTGGTCTTATGGGGTAGGCCTACCCTTCCGACAAACGCACTTCTTGTAAATCGCTTTGGATAGAAGCGTCTGCTAAATGCCCAAACTGTAAATGCTAACGTTAGAAGTAGTTGTCGAACAGGACGCCAGAGCGGGGCGGACCATTAACCAACAGGTTAGTGGTCGCACTGGGACCACTCCAGTGGGGGGGGGGGGGGGGTTACAAATGAATTAATGAATGAATTAATGAAGGTCAAAGTTCAAATAGGCGGCCTACATTTGAATGACCAGGTGTCGCGGGGAGGAGGGGTCTACTCCAGCGGGGCGGGGCTGCTGATACTGGCACACATGTGGAGAGAGCAGCACATTACCCATGAGTCGCCACCCCACAGCTCCCAGCTGGTCACGCTGAAGCTGCACGGTCCGCCCACGCGGGCGTGGCAAGAGTTAGAGCGCGGCTGAGAGCACAGAGGTGAGGAGAGAGAAGTGCGTCTACTTAGAGAGGCCACCACACAGCGGGGGGCCCGCAGGGAGAGCACCCCCTAGAGGACAGCGCCCCCTAGAGGACAGCGCCCCCTAGAGGAAACCGCCCCCTAGAGGACAGCGCCCCCTAGAGGACAGCGCCCCCTAGAGGACAGCGCCCCCTAGAGGAAACCGCCCCCTAGAGGACAGCGCCCCTCACAGGGGAGAGCACCCCCTAGAGGACACCGCCCCCTAGAGGACACCACCCAGAAGGAGGACAGCGCCCCCTAGAGGACATCACCCCCTAGAGGACAGCGCCCCCACAGGGGAGTGCACCCCCTAGAGGACACCGCCCCCTAGAGGACACCGCCCCTTAGAGGACACCGCCCCTTAGAGGACACCGCCCCCTAGAGGACAGCACCCCCTCAGGGGACAGTACCCCCCAGAGGACAACCCCCCCTAGAGGACAGCGCCCCCTAGAGGACATCACCCCCCAGAGGACAACCCCCCCCAGAGGACAGCACCCCCCAGAGGACAAGCCCCCTTAGAGGACAGCACCCCTTAGAGGACATCACCCCCTAGAGGACAGTCACGGGAACTGCCGTAAATAACAGGGACTTCAGATGCATGCCACTAAGGAGCAGGGGATTGAACCAAGAGCCTTTGAGATGGGGGTGAGACCCCCTGACCGGGAGACCACCTGCTGTTTGGGGTTAAACCAGTGCAGAGAGAGGTTTCTGAACATACAGCGCTGCCGCTGCAGTGACCCCTGTTTGGTTAGATTCCCGTGATTTGATTACAGAGTTCCTAAACACAGAACATCAGGTCAGAGGAGACAGGTTCAGGCCCTGGTTATGGGTACTGAGGGTTAAATGGGGTACTAAATACTACGGGTACTAAATACTGCACATGGATTGTAACATGCTACGGTTCGACGGAGACATTGAGTCGGTGAACAGAGTAGGCGAGGCGCAGCTCGGAGGGTCTCTGGTCGGCGGCGGTGCAGGAGCGGGCAGCGGGATTACCTTGCTGGTGGAGGCCTTGTAGGTGGTCCGGAGCTTCTGGGACAGCTGGCTGGTGCTGTGGCTCGCTAGGTGGAGGAGATAGAGACACATTATGCACTTTATAAAAGTACACACAACGAGAGAAACGCATGAGGCGACATTAAGGGAGGTGAGGTCTTGGTGCGAGATGAGGAGTTTAAAGGTGGAGGAGGACGTCTAAAGGGGGAGGAGGAGGTCTAAAGGTGGATGAGGAGTTTAAAGGTAGAGAAGGTGGTTTAAAGGATGAGGAGGAGGTCTAAAGGTGGAGGAAGAGGTCTTAAGGTGGAGGAAGAGGTCTAAAGGTGGAGGATGAGGTCTAAAGGTGGAGAAAGAGGTCTAAAGGTGGGCGAGGAGGTCTAAAGGGGGAGGAGGAGGTCTAAAGGGGTAGGAGGAGGTCTAAAGGGGGAGGAGGAGGTCTAAAGGTGGATGGGGAGTGTAAAGGTGGATGAGGAGTTTAAAGGTAGAGAAGGAGGTTTAAAGGATGAGGAGGAGGTCTAAAGGTGGAGGAAGAGGTCTTAAGGTGGAGGAAGAGGTCTAAAGGTGGAGGATGTGGTCTAAAGGTGGAGGATGAGGTCTAAAGGTGGAGGAGGAGGTCTAAAGGGGGAGGAGGTCTAAAGTGGGAGGAGGAGGTCTAAAGGTGGAGGAGGAAGTCTAAAGGTGGATGAGGAGTGTAAAGGTGGATGAGGAGGTCTAAAGGTGGATGAGGAGGTCTAAAGGTGGAGGAGGAAGTCTAAAGGTGGATGAGGAGTGTAAAGGTGGATGAGGAGTGTAAAGGTGGAGGAGGAGGTCTAAAGGGGGAGGAGGAGGTCTAAAGTGGGAGGAGGAGGTCTAAAGGTGGATGAGGAGTGTAAAGGTGGATGAGGAGGTCTAAAGGGGGAGGAGGAGGACTAAAGGTGGAGGAGGAAGTCTAAAGGTGGATGAGGAGTGTAAAGGTGGAGGAGAAGGTCTCTCGTGTGGGATGAGATAGATGAGAGATGAGAAGGTAGCTAGTGGTGGAGCAGACCCTTGGTTTTGAGGGCTCCTTTGGCCAGATCTCCGCCCTCCAGGGTCTGGCCTTCGGCGGCCAGGCGGTCGTTCAGAGTCTCGATCTCCCGCCGCACTGAAACCCGTACAACACATACTGAGACACAGAGACACAGAGACACAGAGACACAGAGACACTGGGACACTGAGACACTGAGACACTGAGACACTGAGACACAGAGACACTGGGACACAGGGACACAGAGACACAGAGACACAGAGACACTGGGACAGAGACACAGAGACACTGGGACAGAGACACAGAGACACAGGGACACAGGGACACTGAGACACTGAGACACTGAGACACAGAGACACTGGGACACAGAGACACTGGGACACAGAGACACAGAGACACAGAGACACAGGGACACAGGGACACAGAGACACTGAGACACTGAGACACTGAGACACTGAGACACAGAGACACAGAGACACAGAGACACAGAGACACTGGGACACAGAGACACAGAGACACAGAGACACAGAGACACAGAGACACAGAGACACAGAGACACAGAGACACAGAGACACAGAGACACAGAGACACAGAGACACTGGGACACTGAGACACTGAGACACAGAGACACAGAGACACAGAGACACAGAGACACAGAGACACAGAGACACTGGGACACAGAGACACTGGGACACAGAGACACAGAGACACTGAGACACTGAGACACTGAGACACTGAGACACAGAGACACAGAGACACAGAGACACAGAGACACAGAGACACTGGGACACAGAGACACAGAGACACTGGGACACAGAGACACAGAGACACAGAGACACAGAGACACAGAGACACAGAGACACTGGTGCAGGAACCGTGTCACATCCCAACCGATGGACTGATGCAACCTAGACCTTTATCACACATTCTCCAACGTACGAGCACATTTTGACTCGCTCAGGTGAACGGCGTATGGACTCACGTTCCAGGTTCTCGATGTGGAGGTTCTCGAACTCCCTCTCGATCTGCCCGAACAGGTCCAGCAGGTTACTCCTCAAGGACACGGGCAGCTTGGAGTCCTGGGGAGGAATCAGCAGACATACTGGTCATACTGGGGGACACTAGAACCAGCAGGCATACTGGTCATACTGGGAGCCACCTACAGATCAGCTCTATGGAGAGAGGGAAACAGCAGTCATACTAGTCATGCTGGGGCACCCTACAGGTTAGCTCTCAGGAGGGAACCAGCAGTCATACTGGTCATACTGGGAGCCACCTACAGATCAGCTCTATGGAGAGAGGGAAACAGCAGTCATACTAGTCATGCTGGGGGCACCCTACAGGTTAGCTCTCAGGAGGGAACCAGCAGTCATACTGGTCATACTGGGAGGCACCTACAGGTCAGCTCTATGAAGAGAACCAGACGTCATACTGGGAGATGACTCCATGCTCTACGGATCAGCCGCACTCAGGAACTGGGGAATTACTGAAGCAAGCAAAACACCCCGACCCAAAACAACCAATAAACCCTAAACATGGGCTGGTTCTACAGTGCACTGCCAGTCTGAAGCTGATATACAGACCGCCATGTAGCGAGGTCACCTCTCAGACTATCAGATAGGCACCTATCACCAACCGTCTAAACATGTGTTCACAAGCAAGCTACAACCTCTATACCTTTGAAAAAATTATTAGTATATTTCCCCAACTTTTTCTTTTGTCAACATCCATTTCTGGAGACAGCTTCAGCCGGGGACAGGCCCCGCCCTCAGGGGCTGTCTCTGTCCTCCAGGGACATCTACTGTCACACCACTCCACACTGTGAACCGCGTTACATAACGCTAACCTAGCGCGGCGGCTAACTCTGTCCCCTCTGTGGTCTTCTCTCTCGGGGTGCTCACTGGAGCGCACGCTTAGCCTCTTAGCATTCAGAGGAGAACAGAGGCCGCACTGAAAGGGAGAGCAGAACACTCTGTACCAAGCACTTGCTGCTCGGCTAGCTAGCGAGTAGCCTAGCAGCCTAGCTGGGCCAGGGGCAGGACCGAATATGTTATAATAACAATATATAACCACAACCATTTAAATAAATCATGGAGTTGTTATTGATAAGATAGACGGATACTATGATTATACATTCAAATGAGTTTATAAATCATACATTTTATTTGTGTACAAGCTTAGCATTCAGGAATTATATCTAGTTTTAAAACCCTTGGGTTGAAACAATGCTTATTGTGCAGACGTTAGAAGCTCGGGAATACAAGTCTCGACTCAGACCATTCTACACATTTCAAAGTAAAAGCCATCGAGCAGCAGTTGGTGTATACAGGTGGAGATCTACAGACACACACCGTCCAATCAGATCCTTCAATCCCAACGAACGCTCACTTCTGAAGAATTCGAGAATCCTCAACCGTCAACTTCTCGACCAAATCGGACAAACACAAGAGAACACAAATATCTCCATCTAACCCGCCTACAAAAACACATACCAACACTCAACACTAGTGTGGAAATATAGGCTCTTATCTACGGCTTCACCAGGGGGGATTCTACTGTTCCTCCTCAAACTACCTTCAACTTACCTCCATCTTCAGGAAGGACTCCAGAGTGTCGGAGGACTAGGGGGCGGTGAGTAGAGAGTACAGAAACATTGAGTACAACACGTTAAGAGTCACCAGGAAAGGCTTAACGCCCTGCTCAGTCCCAGGAGGACCCCCAGACCCAGGGTTTAGCCTGGCCCGCTGGAACCAGCTCCCTACTGACGTCAGGACCGCAGAGTCTCTCACCAGCTCTCGAAAGAGACTCAAGGCTCCCTGGTTCAGAGTTAGGAATACTGCACTGACCTTATTTAAATTGAAATATTCTTCCTTTGAGCCTAATATTAATATATATAATATTTTCATCCTGAATGCACACTGCCCTGACCCTTCCAGGATTAAGGGCATACTTTACTGCATAAAGTGACTTCTCCTCATTAATATTTAAACATTTATATTCAGGACTCAGAACTCCAGTAAGCAGAGGCCTAGTGACCTTAACCTTTGACCTTCCAGAGCCCTGAACTGTCCCAAAGCATCCCATCACTCTCAGAGACAGAGCGGTTCAGAGTGACCCCCCCTCAGCCCTGTCAACCCCCCGCCCCATGCCAGGTCCCAGGAGGGACCAGGCATGTCATCCCCTCGTCCCAGGAGGGACCAGGCATGTCATCTTCTCCATCTCTGCCTCCCTGCTGTCACCATGGCGACCGACACTGTCCTCACCGGTCCTTACAAACCACAGACAGACAGACAGACAGCCAGACAGCCAGCCAGGGGAGGGGCTAGGAGGCTAACGTTAGCGCACAAGCCGCTTCTCTGTATCCCGTCTTAAATGCAATATGCACCGTGTTGCAACTGATCTGAGCATTTGACTAGTGTGTGTGTGTGTGTGTGTGTGTGTGTGTAATCCTAATCCCATTAGCCTCTACTGCGGCTGTGTTGAGGGTACATCTACAGTTGCTGGCTTAGAGCTAGTGTCGCTACTATAGAGCTACCACACACACACACACACACACACACACACACACACACACACACACACACACACACACACACACACACACACACACACACACACACACACACACACACACACACACACACACACACACACACACACACACACACACACACACACACACACACACACACACTAGGCCAAAGGGCGACTGCAGGGACAACAAAGACACGTTTCCAAGGTTACGGCGGGAGCTGTAGCGAGTGGATTCCGTCGGTGCCTGGCTCACTCGATAAACATGATGTCACTGTTAAAGAGCAGCTCAGACCTGACCCCTTCCTCCTCAGGAGACGACCGATGGAAGGGTTACTGAGGCCAGCCCCACGTCTCTCTAACCATCAAACGGACGACACCCTGCCCACCAGTACAGCTCCCCACCAGCATGCTCTACAGCTACTGGGTCCAGTGGGAGGTAATAGGGTTCTAGAGGCTGTCCTGGGTCAGCAGAGTCTCACCTTGGCCGTCCATGAGTCTTCTCTGGAGATCATTTCAGCCGTCGTGTCTCCTCCCCGCTCATGAGCGTTAAACTAAAGTCTGGTTCCTCCTGCGGCTCCTCCAGCCTCAGCCCTGCCTCTTCTCCGTCACTCCTCTGAGTGAGTCTGACTGAGTCTCACCACGCTGGCTCCAGGAGGCTTAATGCTCTTAGGACGGCCCACGGCTAGAGTCCATCTGGTCGAGGCGCTGCTCCTCTCTAACCCTCGTCCGTCTCATCATCGACACCAGACGCACAACACGGGGTTTGTTGTTCAAGATCGACTTACAACCCCGAACAAAACGCTACCTAGTCGTGTGTTTGGTACAGCTGAGGTCTCCATACGCACACTTATTCTGAGTATAAAGACAACTTTAGCAATGCATCAATGTTCATTATTAAATAAATACAATGATGACACAGGAATACAGTTCTGTTAAAAGTCGGGGGATCAGAGATCAGTAACTGATGTAGGGGTCAGAGGTCAGTAACTGTGACAGAGGGGTCAGAGGTCAGTAACTGATGTAGGGGTCAGAGGTCAGTAACTGATGTAGGGGTCAGAGGTCAGTAACTGGGCAGTAGGGGTCAGAGGTCGATGTAGGGGTCAGAGGTCAGTAGGGGAGTCGGAGGTCAGGGTCGTACCTGGCTCTCCATTAGGTCCCTTTGCAGCCCGCCGCGGTCCTGCTCCGTGCTGTTGGTCCGTCTGATTGACAGGCTGTGGGACTTCCTCTTCTGCTTCGCCTGCCTGGAGGCCGCGCTGCTCCCGCTCTCCACCGGCATCGCAAAGACCCGGAGCCACACGCACCTGCAGGGACAGGAAACGGACCGGAGTCAAATCCCGGAGCCACACCCAGCTGGAGGGACGAGAACGGAACCGGAGTAAACACCTGGGAGAGAGATAAGACCTGGACTGGAATCCGCTGGCTGGTAGATGGGAGTCCGGGTTAGAGACGTGAAACACTTTGTTCAGCTCATTTGCATAAACCAGGTGAATTACTTGTAGACCATAATATCAGCCTACCAGTTTGTACAGTCAACTGGGCAGACTGGGAGATTAATCCGTCTATCATGCATCTAGTTGGACATGGCGCCTTGTGACGTTCATCACAAGCTCTTATTGGCTGAACATCACATCTCGTGGTAAAACATGGAACCTTGGAGTGCATATTAAGTCTTCAAATGTGCGAACTGTTAAAGGCACCCAGTGCAACTTTATGTAAACATTCAATGAAAAATAAACATTCAATTTCTAGACATTCAAGGAGCAAAGATGAGACGTCGTTGTGTGGTGAGAACTGATAGAAAATCGTAAACAACAACAATCGCCGGTGGGGAGAAGCCATTTTTCCATTGACTGGAAGCCTGCTTTATTTATTGTAGGTTACAAAAAATAAAGAAAATGGCGGCATTGTTGTTGTTATCGATTTTCTATCAGTTCTCACCACACAACGACGTCTCATCTTTGCTGCTTGAATGTCGGTATGTAATGGTATGGAGTTATTGAAACTTACTACGTGTAAAAAAGACTAGAAATTGAATGTTTATTTTTAAGCCTCGAAAGTTGCACTGGGTGCCTTTAACAGGCCGAAAGCCGTCAGCATATTGCTCACATCTTGACATGTCAAACCTATGATCTCATGAACATGCAGCACATCTGTAGTATATTGTGTGTCATAATCAGAAGCTGTCATCACCTGACATCAACATGTCACATCTGAGAGTCCTTCATCTTTTAATGTTTATGTTATCTGACAGTATGTGACCGTTTCACCAACACCCGTCGTTGAGTCTATACGTTCAGAACCATCTCGACTGAACCTTGTGAGGCTTTATCTTCAGACTGTGGAGACTTGTGTGACTGATCACCCAGACAGGCTAGCGTGACTAGCGTGCCAACAAGCTAGCGACTACTAGGCTGTGAGGAGGTCATGAGATGCAGCGCTATCCCGGTCCACCGCAGCGTGTTTTCCGTTCTCTTACTTCACGAGAGCTGTGTACTCCTTGGAGAGAGAATAACGACAACACGACGAGAGGAATAACAACACGCAGAATGAATATACAATTTGAGAAATTAATAATCGAAACGTGTAACGGAGAGGGGTTAAATATATTATTGAGAAGTCAATCCCCCGGCCCTCTCTCCTTTTAGCCGATGTAACTGAAAGTCCCGCCTGCCTTCTCACATCACACTGAGTGAAAGTCCCGCCCTCCAGTAACGCTGATCGGGGGCATCCCGTCCAAGGCGCTCCGTCGTGACAGCAGAACAACGTTAGTTCGCCATCGGAATGTTTTTCTTACCAGTAATTCGCTAAATGAAGCTTCCTCGGAGTTATCCAGAAATATTGTGAAGCTTTGCGTTCATCCTCTTCTGTAGCTATGGTTGACGGCAGTCCTTGTTGACATCTGACTGAGACGCAGCTCCTCTTTGACAGATAACATAACTGTACCACACTTCCGAATCTCCTTCAAAATAAAACTACTACAAAATAAAAGCTCTCCAGTCATAGCATTGTTCATAGAAACATTCAACTCTGATTTGTTTAAACAAAGCGTTTACATCAAAAATGCAAGTAATGAGGATAAAAACAATCCAACTGAGTCACAGCAGAACTATAACCGAGTCCCAACCGAGATCAGTATAAGTCACTCACAGTGTAACTGATATTTAACTCTACAATCAAGCTTAAAGTCATGCATTAAACTTTATTTTGAACACAAAACCTAAAAGGAGCGTCTGAGCGTAACAAGAGTAGGACTATGATGAGGAACTATTAATAAAAACCCACCTCTGGGGTCACGGTGCCCCTCATACACCTCTATAAATAACACCCCTCGTCTAACCCGACCCCCAAACCCAGCCATGCACGCTGCACAGTGCACACCTCATCAACAGGGTCCAAGGACACATCAGCAGGGAATCAAACTCACACCCCTCGATGGGGTCTCCCATTAGTCTGATATAAATTAACATAAGTGTGGATAATAAACAGAAAAGGAGCGAGAGGTTTGGGTTTCAATGATTTATTGGTTCCACCGAGGTGGAATGTTTCAGAAAGATCACACACAGGAAGTCATCGATGTCACTTATCATTATCGCGTAAACACACGGTCTGTTCACACACGGGCTGAAGGCCTTATCAACGGGGGCAGAAGACCTCAAACCTCCATTCAGCTGCTAAACATCTCCATGTACATCCTTAGCCTGGTACTCTTCTGAATGGAGGCCAGAAAATGTAAGTCTTCCATTAAAGTTCCTCCTTGCGTCTGTTAGGAGGCTAGGTTCCTCCTACAGAGTTGCTCTCTGCAGTCAAGATCTAAACCACCACAGCCATCGAGGAGTTCGTCTTAGTAAAGGACCCAACAGGCTACAAATAAACAGGGTGTCATGGCCTTTAGGTCCGAAACTACATTACCCAGAGTCCTCTGGTACTTATGGGGGCTGTATAGGAGGGGGCAGGGCTTACAGGGAGATAAAGGGAATCTTAATTGGGGGGTTAGCTCTGGTTTAACGGCGGTCGTTGGTCCCCTGTGTCCTCTTTCCGGCAAACAGATGTTTGGGTTTCAGGTCGTAGACGTGTCTGTCACCCTCGCCCTTCTTGCCGTCACGGTTCATTTCCTTTTGGGAGTTCTTCATCATCTTCTTCACCTTCCGGCCCATCTGCAAGGTCACACCACATCATCAGCAAGGTCACATCACATCATCAGCAAGGTCACACCACATCATCAACACCGTCACACCACGTCATCAACACCTTCACTCTCATCAGCACAGTCACTCTCATCAGCACACTCATCAGCACAACCGTCATCGCCATCTCTTTACCCCCCCACCCCCCCATCATCATGCCCCTGGTCGTACCTTTGCGTCCCTGATGCCCGACTGGTCCCTGGGGGGCCTTGAGGCGCTCTGGCTGCGGATCTTGGAGGTGGGCGGGGCCGAGGCCTCACGCTTGCGCTTCCTGGTGACACTGCGGGAGCGGCGGGCCTTGTCAGCGTAGTGGCTCTGAAACACCAGAGGGGGCGCCACACGTCAGTACTCTGGAGCCGCTCTCTGCTTCAACCAGCAGGAGCAGCTGGATATGTTAGTCTTTTTATCAGGGGTAGAGGTCTAGGTCTGTTAATACTGACCTTGTTATAATGTCCAACAATACAGATCTCTATGCATACCTTATCCTTAGTAGCTTTATATGTTGAAGTAGTTCAATATTAGGTATCAATAGAAACCCCCCCTCAAGTTATAACTTCAAGGAATATACAATGCTCAAACATTTATAATGTATTATAATATATAATACATCAGCGATAAGAGTGCATCTTAACCACCACACTTTAAAACAGGTCAACGAGGGCCCAAGGGCTGTGATTGGCTGGTTCACTCACGTCGTCCTTGTCCGTCATGTCCAGCCCAAGGCCGCTCATCTCCGTCTCCAGGAGCTTCCGCTCCACCTTGGTGGCGGTGCGGGGCATGCGGGGGCCGTGGATGTCCTTCTCCTTGGAGGCCAGTACCCGGAGCCCCTTCTTCTCCTTGATCTGTTTGGCCAGCATGCGGATCTCCTGCATCTCCTCGTCCTCGCTCTCCTCGTCAGAGTCGTAGTCGCCCGCCCGCTCCTTCAGCTCCTCCTCCTTCTCCAGCTCCTCCAGTTTCTGTGTGTTTGTGGGGGGGGGGGGGGGGGGGGAGAACGTTAGTCTGGTGAGGCTTGCAGGTGCTAGGGTTGTTCCGATACCAGTATCGGATTTCCGATACTGGTATCTATGCGCCGATCCGATACCATCACGTGACTCCTTTACTACCCAGGCGGAGAACATCACAAACACGACGGTGTACTGCTGTGTTCGTTAACGGTCGGAGTTGGAAAGTCTGAATGGGAAACGCGTCATCTCCGACCATAGTTTGTTCGAGCTACCAAGTCCAAAAAACATGGAAGCTCCAAAAAAAAAAAATGGTATGGGAAAATCTGTACATCTCATTAGGAGGATGCTGATCTTAACATCACATTTACACCCACTGCAGCAGTGAGTAGAGCAGTCCCCTAGGACCTAAAGGAGTCCAGTAGACCCCTAGGCCCTAGGAGTCCAGTAGACCCCTAGGTCCTAGAGGAGTACAGTAGACCCCTAGGTCCTAGAGGAGTACAGTAGACCCCTAGGTCCTAGAGGAGTACAGTAGACCCCTAGGTCCTAGAGGACGGCCCCTTGAAGGAAGGGAGAGGTCCTCAGCACTCCAGGAGGTACGGACCTTCATGATCTCCGGGTCGATGTAGTCGGCGATGTTGTGGCCCTCCCAGATCTCCGGGATCACGTCAGACTTCTCCTCCTGGTTCATCAGGTCCCAGTATTCTGAAAGCACCGGAAACCACAAGATCAGAACACTAACACTCCAAGATCAGGTCCCAGACAGACCAAGGTCAGGACCCAGATACACCAAGACCTACAGCTGTGGAAGCCCTTCTCTGTGCAGGTGAAGGTCTCCTCTGGTACCGCTCATTCACCACTTCCTATCACCCTTAACTTAAATATCTTTTTTACATTTTAGCGTAACGTTAAAACGTTATCGTTGGTCAGGAGAATTCAAATAAAGCTTGGCTTACTCTGCAGGTCCAGGATGTACTCGTCTCCCAGCTCCAGCTCCAGGTCGCGCTCCTGAAACAAAGGTCAGAGGTCACCCGGCGCCCTGTATATCTTGCATTCATAGTTCTACTGACCTGAACTACAGAGGAACCCTCCAACATTTCAAGCCCTTCCTTATCATGTGTTAGCGCATTAGCAATAGTTGCTGCTGTTTCCATATCAAACGATCACACACACAGAAGAAGGTTTGTGTTCCTGTCTCTAACCTCCCAGCAGGCCCTGCAGCAGCCAGTGAGTGTTGTAGAGAGAGAGATGATTCTAGCACCAGCTACCAAATCCTGGTCTACCGAGCAGAGACCACAACCTGTTTGAGATGCTGTCTGAATGAGCCCCCTGCTGACCCAACAGTGACATAAAGAGACGGATGAGGTTAGGGTCCGTACCGTCCTCTTCTTGGGCCGGTCCACCTCCATGGCCTTCTTACGCAGAACCGCGTTCTCCGGGATGAAGGGAGGCCGATCCTGGGGAGCACACGACACATGGTCAGGTCCAGATACACCCCCCGCCCTCACACACCACTGCCTTCCTCACACCTCCACCCCTACCTCTTCAAACACCTATCGCCTACACAGCCCAACGCCTACCTTACCTCCCCCTCTTCTCGTAGCCCCACCTCCATCACACCCCCATGATCACTTTAACAATCCCGACCATCCTTCTAGGGAAAACCCCAGCAGGACTAGCAAGCAGCACCGTTGGTCCTCCAGGAGGTCCTGACCCCCTAGTGGAGGGGTCAGGTGGACCAGGGTCCTACCTTGTGGTCTCTCTTGGACCAGGAGCCTACCTTATGGTCTCTCTTGGACCAGGGGCCTACCTTGTGGTCTCTCTTGGACCAGGGGCCTACCTTGTGGTCTCTCTTGGACCAGGGGCCTACCTTGTGGTCTCTCTTGAACCAGGGGCCTACCTTGTGGTCTCTCTTGAACCAGGGGCCTACCTTGTGGTCTCTCTTGGACCAGGGGCCTACCTTGTGGTCTCTCTTGGAACAGGGGTCTACCTTGTGGTCTCTCTTGGACCAGGGGCCTACCTTGTGGTCTCTCTTGGACCAGGGGCCTACCTTGTGGTCTCTCTTGGACCAGGGGCCTACCTTGTGGTCTCTCTTGGAGGGCACGGCCAGGTGAAGTCTGTTCAGGACGTCGTGGACCTTCTTCCCCTTCATCTTCCCGTCCACACGGTGAGCCAGGAGCTTGTCACACGCCTGGGGGAGAGAGGCGGTTACCATGGATACAGTTACCAGGGAACATGGTCGACGGGACACAAGCAGGACCACAGATTGTCTATATACCGACGTGCTACCTGGCTGTCCTGCTAGCTAGCGGCTGATGTCAGTTTAACACCTACTATACATTGTCCCCACACGTCCTCCGTTCTGCCCTCTTACCCCTCAGCCTTATCAAAGCGCCATGCCATCACATCCTCTGAGGTGAACAGGAAGTGGAAGCTTACCTCAGTCTTGACCGTCATCACTCCTTCCTCTGTCAGGGTGCTGGTCTCGATCACAGGGATGCCCTCCTCCAACAGGTCGGCAAAGATTTTCTAACAGAAAGAGAAAAAACTCGGATCAGAGTGAGACAGAGGCCCCATCCACACAACGCCGTTTTTTTTTTTTTTTAAACTCCCGTCCAGACGGAGCCGGCGAATCCGGTGCCCGAAACCGCACATTTCGGCTCCGTGTGGACGGGGCCAGAGACAGACGGAAAGACAGAGAGCCAGCAGCAGGTTCTGGTCTACAGGAGGACTCACCTGGCTCTCTTCAGACAGCTCGCTGATCTTCTTCACGTCACACTTGTTGGCCACCACCAGGAGAGGCTGGGGATAATAATAAACAACAATAATAAAACAACCGCTCTCTTTAACGTTTCTGTAGTTATTCATTGTCTTAATGTCTGCTTAAGACCGTCCTCAGCCTGACCTCAGTTTATTCAACGTCTCTTTGGAGAAAAGATTCTTCAGGTGAATGACGTAATGTCAGAGTGATGTCAGAACCTGTGTGATGTCTGCGGGGTCCCGGTGTGATGTAAGAGGGGTCCCTGTGGGGGAGGCGGGCCTCACCTTGTTGGCAAACAGCGGGCGGATGCTGTTGAAGAGCTCCAGCTGCTGTTCCAGGTTGTGTCCGCACTGCTCCGACACGTCCATCACGTATAGGACGGCCGCACGCAGGTGGGCCAGCGCCGTGATGGCCTGCATCTCGATGGTGTTCCTCTCCTCCAGAGGGTGGTCCAGGATCCCAGGGGTGTCCACCACCTAACAACACGGAGGGGTCAGTGTGGCCGAGTCGCGATTGGTTGAAAACGGAACAGAGCTACTACTCATAACACACATTGCTTTATTCCTTCAGATATCAATAATGTCTTATTTTAATGTTTTAGTATTTTACGTCCAGTACTTCTGCTGCCGCTGTGCAGCTTTACTTTCCCCCCTGGGGTGAATCCAGTGGTTTAATCTTCTAAATGTGAGATGGTGCAGAACAGGGGCAGGGGGAGGAGTTACAGGAGGGGCGGGGCTACAGAGGGGAGGAGCTACCTGCCAGCGGAGGTACTTGTAGTCCATGTGGCCGACGAACAGGGACTTGGTGGTGAAGGCGTACGGCTGGACGTCCACGTCGGCCCGGGTCACCTGAGGACGCGCAACTGAGGGTTAGTGGGCGCCTCTAGGAACTCTGGGTAATGCGGCCCTTTTTAATACATGCAGGGGTGCGCGCACCTTGTTGATGAAGCTGGACTTGCCCACGTTGGGGTAGCCACACAGCAGCAGGGTCCGGGTGTTGGGGTCGATGGAGGGTAGACGGGACAGATGCTGACGCACTGGTAGGGAGAGGGGGAGACAGACAGACAGACAAAGTTTAGTATTTTGTATTATCGCCTTGGGTTTTTGTTAGGCACTTATTAAATCTAGTGTGATTAATGTTCCTAGACTTCCAGAGGTCATGTGACCGTGTCATGTGCCCAGTACCTTGCTCCAGGTACTCCAGGCTCTGCTTCTGCCTCTTGAGGATGGTGCACATGCGTCCCAGCGCCGCCCTCTTCAGCTGCTTGCAGCGGTACAGAGAGTCGCCGTACTTCATCAGACGCACGTAGTCTTTGGCAACGCTGCACACACCATCATAATCATCAATACACATTAGGATTCATATTAAATCATACACAGACAGCTCCACCGGCCAAACATCGGGTTGTAAACAATCAGTCTTTGGAAACATTCACTTTATTTATTCACATTTCTTGAATTATAGAGGAGTTCAAGAACTTCATTAGCATGGGTTGGCATTCGCATTAGCAATAGCTGCTCGGGGTTCCATTACAAACTTTCACACACAGAAGGTTTGTGTTCCTGTCTCTAACCTCCCAGCAGGCCCTGCAGCAGCCAGTGAGTGTTGTAGAGAGAGAGATGATTCTAGCACCAGCTACCAAATCCTGGTCTACTGAGCAGAGACCACAACCTGTTTGAGATACTTTCTGTCTGAACCTCTGATAGTCCAGAGCTTTACTAGTCAAAGGGACGTATTTGCTTTAGTTCAAATGTTATAAAAATGAGCTCTTAGACCACAATACTTACTTGTCGATGAGGTTCTTGGCAATGTTGATCTGACCCAGGGCAAGTTTGTAATGGTCTTTATCGTACAGCACGTTCATCAGGTCAGCGTAGAAGGGATGGATATCCTGGGGGCCAAAACCACACCAACATCAGACACTCACACTGTCGAATTGGCATAAATATACGGCCTATTTAGCCCTATGAGACTGTACCTATGATTAAGGCTAAAAAAAAACATTGAATTGAATAAATTTAACTGAAAATAAAATGATTGTCTGACGTAATTTGCTTATTTCACTTACGTCCAGTTTGGGGAAGTCGGTGAGAATCTGGCTGAGTCGGTCATGACAGTTCTGCTGCGTGAACTTGACTTTGCGCATGTAGAAGTGGCGGATGCGATGGATCTGGTAATGTTTGTGCACCACTGTGGGGGTTTTCCTTTGCGTTTTGGATAAAGTGACATCGATGAAAGCCTAGAAGTAGAGAATAAGTAGGTTATTAATTTCCAAGACATGGGCTGCATCCGAATACTCATACTTGACTGCTATATAGTAGGCATTTTGTAGAACGTCACAAATATAGCTCGGCCAAATCTCAGTACGCATTGTGTAGTAGGCAAAAAGTTTCCGAATGCGTACTACCGCCACAGTATACAACAGTAGGTCACTATCCCACAATTCAGCCTGAGTCTGGTAACCGACGAAGAAGAGCTCCGCGGTGAAAAATAAATAAAAAATCGGTCAATAATCGAAGGCGACTTTAATTTTGCCGGCGTCTGATGTGCAACGCACAGAGGGGAAATACGTAATCTCCATACATCCGGTGGCGTTTCGGTGCAGTTCGGAAGCGTTCTACGCATAGCTGTAGAACGTTAGATACTATCGGTCAAGTAGTAGACACTGCATAGAAATAGTATATACTTAGTATTAGGATACACCCATGGAGTTGCCCGTTTATCCGGCGTCAAGTGACACGTTATGACCCAATCTACATCTGACGAACTTTTTAAACGTTGACTTGATAGGATTAATTCATAGTCCAATATTAAATACACACAAATATAACCGGTTCTTCCCAGTGAGACTTCGTGTAACGTTAGATTATATACTACTAATAATAAAAATAATAATAATAATAATAAACATATCAAATAAAGAAACTAAAAACTAAGTCTGAAGCATATCAAATAGAGACCAATGACATTTTACACCAAACTTCGCAAAGTCGGTAGCTGACTTCAAAAATTCTTCAGGCATTAAGTAAAGGCCCAGAGACTTAAGTCCCTTCCGGTATCACAAAACCCCACTGATCATCAAAACCTTCCACTGAACCCTCCAGAAGACATATTAGACTAACATCACACCCATATGTACACTATACAACACGGTGCTCCACTGTCAGGGCCCGATCCCCGTCCCTCTACCAACACGTGTCTCCTCTGAAGAGCGCACACCCGGACCAGGCCGTCTAAAAACAAAACACACACTCCAGACACACACACCACCGCGTCCGCACACGGTTCATGAACCCGGTGGGGGTAAAACGTACCTTAGCAGTCGGAACCACCATGATCTTTTTGAAATTATAAAGTGCCATTTTTGCGAGACACGTTAGGGTCCGCAGACGGCACGAGAAGAGGGCAGCACGTCGTGGAGGAAGTGACGCTGAGGAAGTCTCGCGTTACTTCCCTGCAGCGCCCCCTAGCGGCCCCACGTTTAACGTTAGTAAATATAGACAAACAATAGAGGGAGGTCCCCCTTCAACATAGAATAAACTATTTTTTAGGTTGAAAAAAATCATAATTGTTTCGAATAATTGTTTGCTTATACTGAAAGACTATATAAATCCTAATTTGTGCATAAAATATGCTGGGTTCCTAAACCAATCACATCACTTTATATGTTTTGGTGAATGGCTGAAAGCATGTCGTTACATTCTTAGCATGGCTCGGAATCGGACCCCTAACCCTGGCAGTGTTAATGCCTTTCTCTGCACCGCTTTATCTGAACTGCAGGGCCCGAGATGACTTCGTCTGCTATTCTGACACCTTTGACGGCAAATAGCTTTAAATCGTTGGTTTAAATCCCAAAATATATATTTAACAATTGATAAATAAAATAAAAGTATAAAAAATGATTGTTTAATAAAAATACTTGTTAAATCATAACGAATATTTAGGGCGGCAGGACGTCAGTTTGCGGTGAAACGTCGGATTGTCCGACACATACTTGTTGTGATCCTGAGTGTAGGCCAAACAGCGTCGCCGGTGGAACGTGAGCCACGCCCACACACACAATCACGAGCGGGCAAGCGTGTGCGTCCCCGCTGCGCGCCTCGACCAACCGGCTGTCCACACTGTGGGGTTCGTCCAATCGCGTGGCCTCACTATGCGAACGGCATTGCCCCGCCCCCATGGGCGTGTCGACCAATAGGACGCCAGGATGCGAGGGCCGACCACCAGAGCGTACCTGCCCCCCCCTCACCGGGATGTACAGACACCACACCACCCGTATATTCTCGGGGGGCGGGGCTTATTTTAAGAGTGAAAAAATTAAAAAGAATCCGCCAAAATGGGACGTCCTATTGGTCGACACGTATAGGGGGGCGGTCAGTTAAGCCCCGCCTACTTGAGGTATAGGGGCGGTGCCTATTTATATTCAGGGGGCGGGGCTTATCTTCAGAGTGACAGGCTGAGTATTGTCGGAAACAGCGATCTCTCCGCTCCCCAAAGCCCTCCTCTCGACGCCGACACTTCGAGTGATTACCGCCGCAGCGAGCTACTCCACATCCCGCAGCGTCTCGGTCCTCACGTCGGGGACACCTCGCCTTCGCCAGGAATTCCTAGTTTTGCTTCGGGAGGGCCGGACGTCCACCCAGGAGACGGAGTTTATCGGAGCCTCCAGCAGACCGCATCATAAAGTTGACCCGCTAACCACCTAGCCTAGCTAGCTAGCCAGCTAGCCATCTAGCCCTGTGCTAACTAGCTCGCTCTGCTATGCTTTGCTAGAAGGTGAAGCCTAAGTCGGAGTCCTTCGTGTCAGTTCAGGGGGCGTCGTGTTACCGCCGAGCAAGCAACCCACCCTCCGGTCCCCCGTCTGCCCCTCGGAGCTCGGTACCACCGGGAGTGGTGTTGATAACAGCGCGGGCGCTAGCTGGTGTGTGGGCCCGTACACCTCGCTAGCTGCTAACCCCCTGCGCACTGAGCCTGGCAGCCCGCTGAAGGCCTCGCTCCCTCAGCCCCGCGGAGAGCACAACAGGTGAGTCCCCGAGCAGGCTCCCCCACAAGGTGTTTTGGTCTGATTGACGGCTCCCGGGGAAGATACACTCCCCGCCCGCCATGTCAACAAACCGTGTGCGTGATCTGTGCTCGGAGCGGCGGGGGTTGCGGGGTTGAATACGCGACATCACGCCGCGGAGGTCGCCATCTTCAATGGGATGCTACTGGCCTATACTTCAGTGCTCGTTGTTGGGCTGAACTCGGCTTCACCCGCCGCCCCTAGGGCCTCTGGTGATATGAACGGACGGCGTGGTGGTGTACTGCTCGGGTCCGGTGTATGTGGGGGGGAGCACGGAGTTCTTAACGAAAAAAAGCATTACCTTCACCGTCAGAACCAGTCCTTCCAACTACGACGTGTTGTAAGGCCGGGTGAATGGGCAGTGTCGGTGGTTGGGGCAGGTGGGTGTGGGGGATGTGGGTTGCGGTTCCCGGTGGGTGGTGGGGATTGATGGGTGATGGGGTCGGTTGGGTGGTGGGGCCGGGGTCTTTGGGTGATGGGTGCCTGTTGTGAAAAGTGAAAGTTGCACTTGTTTTGTTTTGTTAACTCACTTAATGTGATGGGCGTGTTGTGGTGGGGTGTCCCATGATAAGGCTCCTGGCTGGGGTCCTTGTGGTACCCAGTCAGCTATAAATACGCTGACATTAGACAAGTGGACGTTCTTTGGCTGTATTGGCAGAACTCGGGTCCTATTATGGAACTTGATGAAAGGTAAACGCCGTACAAATTAGATTGATAGATTTGTTAGACGTCAACACGTCACGTCGCTAATCGAAAGATATTTTACATATTACATAAATTCAGGGTATCAGTTGGAGTGTGTTGGTTCCTGGAAGTTTATGGAACATTTAACCCGTCTTCAGACACGCATCGCCTGTATCCACGCCATGCCTCTCAGGTGGAGACGCGACAGTTTCCGTGTCACGGAGTCTGGGACGAATTGTTCACGCTCTGACGGTGTTGTTAAAGTCAACCCTATCAATAGATTTATATAGCCTCCTATAAGTATTTAGGGCTTGTAATACATCAGCCAAATTTATGGTCATCTCTTTATTGGAGTTCTTCTCGTGGGTCATTGTGGGAGCCTTGGTGTCTCTCCTGCTCTTGAGTTGAGTATAAACTCATCAGTTCCTCTACATCACCATTTTTAAATCTAGGCTCAAAACCAACCTTTTCTCCCTGGCCTTTCCTCCCCTTTTGTGATATGCCTTTTATTTTATATGTTTTCGTCTATGTATGTGGTATGTGTTCCTTTATGTGCCTCTTTGCACCATGTACGGCACTTTGGCCAGTGAAAACTGTTTTTAAATGTGCCTTATAAATAATTTTTACTTTTGTAGAGTAGGGGAGCCCCCCCATGCCCCACAGTGTGGAAACATCTAGAATGATCTACGAGGGTCAACAGTAGAATATAAAGGGGTCACTTCTCCATGATATTAAAATAGGGCCTTTATGTTAGGTTTTTCTATTATATGGGTATTTATGGTCTATTGTTTGTTTGTGGACAGGAAAGGGGGATGAGGGAATGAGATGACACGTATTATAGGACCACCGATCGGGATTCAAACCCGGAACGCTACAAGGCCTATTGCCCCCATAGTGGCGGTAGCTGTCAACCGCCCCCCCCCCCCCGTTAGCACAAATCGCTTCAAACGAGCGCCACAGTGACGGCTGGGAGCTATCATCACCCAGCGGTCCGGGCCTGGTTCGGACCGTCAGCACTCACTGCTTGTTTGTTTGCAAACCTGGTGTGTTGGGACGCTAGCGACTTTGGTCTCCTACACACACACACACACACACACACACACACACACACACACACACACACACACACACACACACACACACACACACACACACACACACACACACACACACACACACACACACACACACACACACACACAGTCTCTCTGTCTCTCTGTGTATGTGTGGGGACATAAATGTGGATCAAAGTTTACAGCCGCTCCGTGTCTGTCTGCTCTGTATGCAAACACAGCCGGGCCACGGCAGACACACATGATGTGTGGGGGATTATCAACCCTTTACAAATGATCTTCTGGGACCCACTGTACAGAAATGCAAACCCCCGACCTCCCATGTTCTGGGGTAGCAATCCTGGATGCGGACATACAGGCCATGTGGTGTTGAAGTCAAACATGGCAACAGGCAAATCAATTTGTATCAATTGAGTGTTGTACCTAAGTCCTGTGGCGTTCGTGGCCAAAAACTGTGAAGAACCAATGGGAATCGACTGATAATGGTTTCTGTAGAAATGCCAAACCTGGTGCTTTACCCCGATCAATAGGTCTGGTGGGACCTATTGACCTATTGACATGACCATGCTCTGTAATGCTGAAAGAGTGATGTTTCACAGCGATTCCCATGATGCATTACTCGGCACAGGCAATCGTTAAGTTATTTTATCCAATTAAATGGAGGTACAAAGTTTGGGAATAGTACTTGGCATTGGCCAACATCTTATCCTAGCTATCTTTGTTGTTTACGGGGAATGGGTTAACCTAGCGATTGTTAATGCTTGGCACTTGGATCTATGAACATCTTTACTCTACCAACAGAGAAAAAAATGTGTTTCTCTCTCTTCTGACAAACGTTCTTATTGCAAGTGGCTTTGGATAAAAGCGCCGTCTGCTAAATTCCCTCAATTGAAATGGGAATAAAGTAAAAAATTGGTTGAGTTAAGGTGTACCGTTCTGTTTGGGTTTGTGTTTATGGCCAGGGCAAAGATCAGAGCAAGACACTTCCAGGCCTCCTATTCCCTCACCGGTACCGTGTAAAACTGGCCCGAAATGTCCCTCCCCGGCTAAGGTCCAGGGCCGGGGCATACAGTAAATACCAACAGAGACATTGATTAACTCTGGGATTCTACCTGGAAGTCCGACAATACATCGTTCATAAACCAACCCGGGCCGGTTGTACCGTCTGCCCACCGGTAACACACTCCACCGAGCTGGGCCCATTGTGGACGGGCTCTGTAATTGCAGGCTGTTGTTGTGAGTCACAATGGACTGGGAGGGGTCAGGCCTCTGAACAAAGAGGAGATACACGGCACGCTGTGGGAAAACGCTGTCAACACTCAATATGAACATCATGCTGTAGTACATGCCTCCGCTCTGACGCAAGGGGTGGTTTAATCTATGCTCACCAATCATCAGCCATTGGAGAAAAGTAGCGTGCAAGTATTTGTACCAGGTGCTAAGGTGTTTGTGAAACAGGTGTGTCGTTTTGTTTCCTCATGTGACCACGTTAAGAGGTGCAGTGTTTCTCCCAGAAAATGTCTCTAGTCAAGGTGGTCAAGGAGTAGGGGGGGGGGGGGGGGGGTCTTCGGTGAGGGTTTCCGTTTGCAATAATATATACAACCACTTGATGCTGCCGTTTCAATATAAATACTGAAATTCAGCATTTCACTCAAAAAAAACGTTCGAACTGAGAACTTTGAAATTTCGCCTTAAAAAAAATGTTCCAATCTAAAATAATATAAAGATATGTATCCAGCTGTTTTGCCCTTTCTAGAAAACATTAAATAAATGTTAATTTGGTGATAGTTTGACCCTAAAATAGAAATCGCAATCAAAATTCGATTTATTGCCCAGCCCTAACACAGCCTTGCAAATTTTTTATAAGCTATGTTTGCAAAAATGTCTTCATTTTCATTTTTTTAAATGAACTTTTTTAATGAAACTCTTAATAAATAACGCTACAATACCCATAATGTAATGTTTTGTCTTCACAGCTTCCTTGGTGACACAGAGACTTCTCCTTGAGGAGCCAAGAAGGAGACGGCTCATGACTTCTGATCAGGACACGAAAGTTGTAGCTGAACCACAGGGCCAGCAAGTTCAAGAGGCAAAACACAACTCTCACCTGGTAAGAGACACGCGCACACACACGCACACACACTCTTACTTCTCTACTGCAGATGTAAAGTCCTTGGTTTCATCCCCCATGTATAAAAGCTACACAGTAGGCATCCTTAGAAAGCCCCCCCCCCTTACTCTGAACCACAGTCACTTTGCATCACTGAGTTTACCTGGTCCATGTTGTTGTCTCCTGAGTGCAGACATACCTGCTGTGGTTCATTGAGCCTTTGGGCAAACTCCCATATAACGCATAGTGAGCTGTTTATCCTATTGTGGATTCAGCAGGTCAATGGACACACCAATCTGAAGGGTGTCCCCAAAGTGTTGGGAGAGTCAATAATCGCCCATAGATACTAGACAAACAGGCCGACCAATCACGGCAGTCCGACTGACCAATCATTATTGTGGCAGTGTCGTGTGATTTGTTGTCATACTATTTTGGTCATCTTATTGGGTCTGAGATGAGCACTTGAGCAACCTTAAGCCCTGATAATGTTCCTATTGTGCTGTTGTGTGAGGAGGTGCTATTGCACCTGAGTCATGGCCCTCTGACAGCCCATGACGTCTGCTCTAGACGTTGGGGCTTAGAGCTGCTGCCTTCCCCCTGCCCTGACCGAAACAGGCTTAGAGCTGCTGCCCTCACCCTGCTCTGAACTCTGGGAGAAGTGAACCCCGCCTAACCACGATCTTACTAGGGCTGTTACCATACACCAACTCACGATTCGGTCTGTATCACGATTTTTGACCCACGATTCGATACATCCCACAATTTTTTGAAATTTAAAAAGCATTTTATTTAAACAACACTCGTATAACAATTAACTTAATGATTAATGATTTAAGAACAAATAATTTGGAACACTGAACAAATTTGAACAGAAAGAATACCATTAAAGTATAGCAAAATGAATAAACAAATGACCAAAGATTTCAGTTGGAGGATGCTTGCAGGTAGGCAAAAACCCAAGGTTTAGGCTTACGTATTTTAAATATTAATGTCAAATAAATAATATTAATTTGAATAGTTTGGTAGCACTATCCAGCGTTCCAGCTAGAAATAACAGTGCCGGTCAAAGTGACCTGCAAAGGTTTAGTTTTCGGTCAAATATCCCATTATCTCTTCTTATTAGGCTATGTAGCTGAAATAATGACATGATCAGGCCATATAGAAGGCAACATGTTTAATAGCCTAACTTATAGATGGGAAAAAACAACAACGTCTGATTCGCAATAAAGAGCCATAGTGTTACGCGTAGCGTATGTGTGTGTGCGAGAATGGCAGTGTGTGTGTGTGTGACGTCAGCGAGTGAGTGGATGAGCGAGGAGAGCGAGCGGTAGCGTGTGTGTGTGTCAGTCTAGTGAAGAAACGAACAAGGTCGGTTGTGTATAAGAATAAAGTACCCCGCCTGTCAATATATTGGTGGCCGCTTCATTCTGACCTATAAGCAGACCAACTGCCGGTCAAAAAAAACAAAACACCAGAGACGGGGATCACAGAGGCTATTTTTGCGCGCTTGGCCCACTCTGGATAAATGTCTAATATCGCATATGAGGACTTTGCAGGCTGTGGAGATATGCAATCCTCCGTAGCCACGGAGCGCTGTCATCAGAGCGAGGGAATCTCGGCGCAGACTTACGGCATTGATAAGAGGAGCGGTGTCGGCAGACTATTAATTAGACAGATTAGCAAATTTCAATCTGACAATTTGGCCGGAGAGATACAATTTTGTCTGACATTAAATTTTTCTATTACTGGACAACGGAAACCCCAGCACTTACAGCTCATATCACGTGGCTGGATCTGGACTGGAAGGAAAATGGGAGTTAGAAAGGGCGTGTCTCGCTTCTGCCTTCTCACACCGCGAGACAGGTTCATGGCTTGGAGTGTCGCGATTTTGGTTTCGATACGCATATCATTACAGCCCTAGATCTTACGCTGTTGTATTGTTGACTTTTTCGTTCATTCCTACAATTTTAATTCTTTCATCAAAGTATTAATCATCACGTCTACCTCTGATTTACCGCTACAGTGCTATATTCATTATTTTTGGGATTCAGACTCGACTTGGTTACTGTTGTGAACTATTGAATTGGTTCTCCCTGTGGATGACTGTATCTGAGCTAGGTCTGTGTGGTCTGACTGTAGGGGGCTAGGTCTGTGTGGTCTGATTGTTGGGTGCTAGGTCTTTGTGGACTGACTGTATCTGAGCCAGGCCTGTGACCGGTGTGATTGATGGGACCACATGGTCCCAGGGCCCAGCAGTGGGGCTATATGCAGTGACACTTTGGCCTTGGCTGCTCCAGTAGGGTGGACCCATCAGTGGCTCCTCCCACTGGCATTAACAGACCTGCTCTGTGAAGACGGTCGGCTCTGGAAGGAATCCCTATAAATACAATTTTGGATCCGTTTTACCAACATCATGCTAATAGACAGTCTATTAATGCTCCACATGTTTCTGCTTCCTGTTGGCCTCGGTGACCTATTCAGACCGCCTCGTTGGGTCATATGTAGTCCCAGACCGGTTCCTCTTTCGTGTGTCTTGTGAAGGCCGCTAAGTGCCACACGGCCGTGCTGTTGTCAGCTTGAATGTGTTCAGGACTCTGAATGCAGTGGCGTGCTGATATGACTGTGTGTACTTGAACCGTACTGGACCTAGGACTGTCGTGGCACTCGAAATGTCGTGGCACTCGAAATGTCGTGGCACTCGAAATGTCGTGGCACCCGGAATGTCGTGGCACCCGGAATGTCGTGGCACCCGGAATGTCGTGGCACCCGGAATGTCACGGCACTCGGAATGTTACGGCACTCGGAAAGTACAGTAAGGATGTTCATAGAACCAAGTGCCAAGCACTTACAATCGCTGGATTAACCCATTCCCTGTATACAACACAGATGGCTTGGATAAGACGCTACACAATGCTAAGTTCTAAAGATAGCTATGATAAGAGGCTACACAATGCTAAGTATTAAGGATAGCTAGGATGAGATGCTACACAATGCGAAGTACTAAAAAGTGCTAGGATAAGATGCTTCACAATGCTAAGTCCTATATGTTGGCAATCGGAATGTTCTGAACTGGGGATGGGAGGGTTGAGACATGGCCTCACATCGTAACTAATAAAAGGCAACTAGCACATGGCCACATCCCAAGGCTCATAGGCAAACAGAGTTTATCCGGGCCAGGGGTGATGTATGCTATTGCTAACCCTTATCTGGATCTGCACGGCCTTCAGGCTCAAGGATGGGGGGGGGAGCGGAGAGTTCCACCATTACGAAATGGAAAGACCCCTGAGTCCTTTTCCACACGGATCCTCACCAATGCATATGGTCGGAAAAGGATTAGCGAGGTCCAGGTGAGGGCAGTGGGGTCTTCTGCTCTACAGTGATCCATGGGCACCCATCTAATCCTGCATCATGTACAAACACACATGCTTTTTACATTATTTATAGTCCTTCCGGTAAACCCTCTTAGTGTGACCGCCTCGCTGGAACACAACCAAGTGTGCATAGGACTCACCGTGAATTACAATACGTCAAGATATCTTCATCGATGAAGATATCTGCATATCTTATCTTATATATCTCACAAGCCATTCAGGCACAAATCTTTTGTTGTGCGCAATATAATTCCGCCATAGTTTCAACCAATTTACACTTCTAGATGGTCAGTATTATCGTGTATGTAATGCTGTCTATCCGTCCACTCCCAGCAGAGTGTTTGTGCCACGCTATTTCCTGTTTTAGTGCTGGCAGCATACCCTTCTGAACGGCGCTGTCAACGCCCCATCTGATGGGCTGCTGTTCAGGGCACAGCCCTTTGTGTTTGTTCGCTGATATGCTGCTGCGACTTTCACTTTCACTTATGGGCTTCCTGACGTCGGCAGCCATTGAGACACGACAATTAGACCAGGGAGACGATGAAACCATAAGAGACGTGCTATTCCTACCAAACATGGGACTATCTGACACAACCTCAGTCGACTGCAAGGCCAGCAACTGTTAGTGGGATAGTTAGCGGGCTAGTTGGTGGACTAGGTAGTTGTCTAGATAGTTGACATGTTGGTGGACTAGATAGTGGACTAGTCGACTATGAGGGGTCAGCCCTCGTATGCGTTGTAACCCTTCCTCTGTGCTGTTCTATGGATGATACTACAGCCTCAGTCCTGCTGTGTGGTTTGGATCTTCCTCCTTCATTGGTCTCTCCCTCTCTCCATCACACTCTTGTCTCTCTTCCTCCTTCAGTGGTCTCTCCATCAGTCAGGTCAGAATAAAACCTGCGCCACTGGGCCTGACCTTTGGGCTGACGAAGCATTACTCACCTCAACAGACGAGCGAGTCATGAGTCTCACCCTCACTCCCTTTACGCGAGGGGGAGAGGGGGAGAGAGAGGGAGAGACAGCCTGAAAGGTCAAGCAGACCTGTAGCCTTCTGCTGTATCCTAGACAGCGGGTGAGGTCGTCGCTGGTTGCCATGGTACCCTGGTTCAGATATGAGACTGTTGAGGGGGGGCTGGGGGGTCCACTCTTCCGAAGTGTCAGTTCATCCAGTCAATAAATCAGTCCCCAACTGAATCGAGATGCATAATATAAAGCTTAGTGTGTCTGGCTCATATTATATTCACCCATATTATGGTAATAAAGTGTGTGTGTGTGTGTGCGTGTGCACCTTCTCTGTCTCACACCTATCTCTCTCTGCCCCACGTCTGTCTCTCTCTGCGTCACACCTTCTGTCTCGTCTATTTCTTTCTTGTCGTCGTCATCCCCCCCGTCCCAGTGCGTCAGCATCTATCTCGTCTGCCCTCCATGGACCCTGACTCTAGCACAGAGGGGAAGCGAGGGAGGAGACACAGACGGGGAGAGAGAGGGAGGGAGACGGAGACAGACAGAGGGAGTGAGAGAATGAGAGAGAGAGGAGACCCAGTCTCGAACAGGCCTAGGGAATGAGAGAGCAACATAAAATGGGAGAACCAATCACCCGCGGCGCATCAGAGCTGTCCTCCACGGTGTGTGATGCTGTGTGACAGCCCAGACTGCAGCCGTGCCTGGACGACACTGCTGTCATGACTCACGGGGTCAGGAGGGGGTGGGGGTGTGTGTGTGTGTGTGTGTGTGTTGGGAGTTGACCACAGTGACATCATGGCTGGGGGTCTTGACATCATGGGTCTATGGGTCATGACATCATGGTATGTGGATGGTGAGCAAATAATGTGTTTAGTAAAATAAGCAATCATGACCAGACCCTCAGCCAGTAGCATGTTTCCACTATACCATCCTTGCCCTGCGTGGGGGCTGGGGTTTTCATTTCCTTTACAATCGGGCTTCCTTGATTGTGTCGAACTGCTGAGTCGATGACACACCAACGCTCACAAACACAACATCTGCCAGTAATGCTTGGAAACGGTGCATCGCAGTATCTGTTCCGAGAAAATTGCAAAGAACACCGCGATGTGTGCCCCTCTTCTTCTGACCCGGGCGGCGTATCTGCAAACACAACGGCGTCAGGACTATGAAGTTGCAGCTTGCACCTCGGTGTGTTCAGAGGACGGCCGTGTCCACTGGACTACAAGTCGCTACTAACCCTCTGGTGACTGGGCTACAAGATCCTTCTGACCCTCTAGACAACGTCTACATATCGTTTCTATGACGATACTGACGTAACTAATCAGTTGGTCAGGGCTCGTTAAGGCCGGTCGACTGGCTCGGTTGTGTTTGTGGTTGAAGTGAGTTTCAGGTTTGTGAGGAATTTGGTTTCAGGTTAGTTGAAAAAGATTCAAACCCACACACATTATCATTGAGGCATCGTAAGCTCAACGGAGCTATTAATAAGCTACTTTGATATTTGATACTTTCACATACGTGTAGATATCTTTGGTGCCCTGAAGTGGGTCCGTCCTGTTTGTATGTCCTTCCAAACCTGTAGAACGAGGCGGGATGTCTTGGTGAATGCCAGCAGGGTGAGAGTCACTCTGCCTTGTGTTGGGGCAGACTGGCTCATCGGCTTCTCTGTTGCTGTTGTCGTCATGGAGACGGGGTGTGCTGGTTTGGTAACAGGCGTAACACGGTTGGTGTCGTAACAGTCCCACACCACCGGCCACACCCCGATGGCTAAGGAAATGGACCATCCTTGATTTCCAACGGCTTGCATCAAACCCATCAGAGATTGTTTGTAGAACAGTGGCAGGCGACCCACAATGGATCTGGAAGTTGTTGTAGGGGTCACAGTATTGGAGGTTGTAAAACGAGACCGCAGAAGACAACCTCATTGAAAACGCCCCCTCCTCCCTCTCTGCTCCCTCAACCTCTCCATCAAGGAGAGGTGGAGCATCCACAAACCAGGGGCGGAGCTATGATAACGCTTTGCATGTGATTGACAGCCCAGATGGATTCCCCGAACCAATCAGGGAATAGATGCCCCGATTGGTCTAGGATCTAGATGTCTCATGCAGAGTCAGCCAATCAGAACAAAAGTTCTCCCCATCAGTTCCCCCCCTGATCGCTGACACATGGTGAAGGCATTCCTCTCACATCACTCAATGTATACCTCCTGGACCTGACCGACAGCACCTCCTTTAAATGGTTGCATGACTTACCTTCAACTGGAGTGAGATGGAGGTTTTTAAAAGGTTATATTGGCCGCAGTATTGAGTATGTGGAGAAGAGAGGCAATGAAGAGGAAACACTTCCTTCATTCCTACGAGCGCCAGTTCGCTCGAGTTACCTGGCATTGTTGTGCACAGTATCATAAGCCTTCCAGTAAGAGCTTAAGAAAACATCCTTGTTGTCTCATTACCCCGGTCCCTGTCTCGCTGCCCCAGATGTCTCCCTCAGATTACCCGGACAGGCTGCAGGGCTCCGATCCGTGGGGCTAGATAGTCTTTAACGATGCATAGTGTGCTCTCTACCCACAGGGAGTGGCGGCAGGGCTGCGGGGTTAGATAGTCTTTGGCGAGGCATAGTGTTCTCTGCCTCCCCAGGGGGTGGTTGGAGGGCAGCGGGGTTAGATAGTCACTGGTGTTTTGCCTGAGCGTTCCGGCTGGCCGACCCGTGTCCTCACCTCACCTGATACCCTCCGACAGCCAAACATATGTCCACCTGTCCAGGTGTGACCTCATGACCTCATGCTGAGGGCTTTGCACGCTCAGTGTTTCATTGGTCCAGCAGGAGTGCATGCTCTCTGGGAGAGGCCTTTTGATTGGCTGGTTGACCATCTGGGCCTGTTCTAAGTGTTATTAATTATTAATGTGAGTGTATGATGACGAACCTCAACAATGAGCCCAGATTACAGGATATGAACAGCAACACACATGCATGATGCTGATATGATCCGCACAGAGTATTTTGTCAAACATCGATATATCTTTGGATCGATCTACATTTTCTCACCTATTCTATGTCTATTTTTTATTTTTTTATGTTTATTGTTGCATCGGCTACATGGTGTGCGCGTTCCCCTCCTTTTATTGTTGTCAAGAAAGGCAATTCTCCCTGGTGTTTTCGAATGTATTTCATAATTTCAGCCACAGATAATTTCACTTCCTATCAGCCCTGCTTCTATAACCAGCTGTTAGGACACAGTCTCCCTGGATCAGTCATAAAGTGCATCTGGTCTCCTGCTCCGAGGTCTGAGCCCCCTGTCCCTCCTCTCCTCTCCTCTCCTCTCCTCTCCTCTCCTCTCCTCTCCTCTCCTCTCCTCTCCTCTCCCCTCCTCTCCCCTCCTCTCCTCTCCCAGGACTCCGCCAAGGTTTCCGACCTGAACCCCAATGCCAAGGCATGGGCCAACCACATGTTTAACCTGGACCCCAGCGGAGGAGGAGCCTGCACCCCTCCCTCGGCCTGCCCCCCATGGAAGGACGGTAGTGACACCACCCAGCCCGGCCCCCGAGGTTAGGCACACACCAGCACGGTCTGATACACGCGCACACACACGGTCAGCAGGAAGCACACGCACACACGGTTGGCTGGACACGAGTACACACACACACATGGTCAGCTGGAAACACACTCACACACACGCACACACGGTCGGCTGGAATCAAACTCACACACACGGTCAGCTGGAAACACACTCACGCACACACGGTCACCTGGAAACACACTCACACACACGCACGGTCAGCTGGAAACACACTCACACACACACACGGTCAGCTGGAAACACACTCACACACACAAACACGCACACAGGGTCACCTGGAAACACACTCACACACACGCACGGTCAGCTGGAAACACACTCACACACACACACGGTCAGCTGGAAACACACTCACACACACGGTCAGCTGGAATCACACTCACACACACGGTCAGCAGGAAGCACACGCACACACGGTCACCTGGAAACACACTCACACACACGCACGGTCAGCTGGAAACACACGCACACACGGTCAGCTGGAAACACACCCCCACACACACACACACGGTCAGCTGGAAACCCACTCGCACACACGGTCAGCTGGAAACACACTCACACACACGCACACACGGTCAGCTGGAAACACCCACACATACACGCACACACGGTCAGCTGGAAACACACTCACACACACGGTCAGCTGGAAACACACTCACACACGCACACACACGGTCAGCTGGAAACACACTCACACACGCACACACACGGTCAGCTGGAGACACACACGGTCAGCTGGAGACTCAGTCACACACACGTACACACAGGGTCAGCTGGAGACACACACACACAAGCACACACAGGGTCAGCTGGAGACACACACTCGCACACAGGGTCAGCTGGAGACACACGCTCACACACGCACACACACGGTCAGCTGGAGACACACACTCACACACAGGGTCAGCTAGAGACACACACTCACACACAGGGTCAGCTGGAGACACACACTCACACACACACGGTCAGCTGGAGACACACACTCACACACAGGGTCAGCTGGAGACACACGCTCACACATGCACACACACGGTCAGCTGGAGACACACACTAACACACGCACACACAGGGTCAGCTGGAGCCATCTCTTATATTGAAGGATGTGCTGGTCTCCCTGCAGCCCACGTGGCGGGGGACCACAAGGCCCTACAGGAGCCTGTGCTGACGGCGCCCGATGACCCCCCCCCCGCCCCCCTGATGCTGGCTGACCAGAGCCCCCTGGCCCCCCTCCCCCTGGAGGCCGGCCCCCAGGCCTTCCCAGAGTACCCCGAGCCGGGCCAGGACGTCCCGCAGACAGGTGGGTGGTGGGGTTAAAGAAGGTGGTGATGGTGTTTGGGGTGGGGTGGGGTGGGGGTAAAGGAGGTGGGGGTGCAGGTGGAGTTTGGTGTCCAATTCAGTAGTTCAATACTGGAGGCCAAGCCGCAGGTTGGGGAGCTGGAGGAGGAGGTGGTGGTGGGGATAGTGACGGAGTTTGGGGTGGCGCTGCAGATGGGGTAAGTGGTAGAGGTGGTGATGGTGTTTAGGGTGGGGGTGATGGTAGAAGGGGTGGCGATGGTGTTTTGGGGGGGTGTTGACGGAAACGCCAACCCCCCTGGATGGTTGGGACTTTTGATTGGCTAAATGATCCCATGGTGCGCTCTGATTGGTCCGGAGAACCCATGGCGGCATATGGTTGGTTGAAAGGTTGGTGTTCTGTCTGTGTTCTCTCAGCGGGAGGCGACTCTCAGCCGGAGAACCCCCAGGAGAGTCTCAGGGAGCTGCTGAAGAAGACCCTGGAGTTCTGTCTTTCTCGGTGAGTCTCAGAACTACAACTCCCAGGAGTTCTGTTTTGTTTTTCTGTCTGTGAGTCTCTCCACTCCTCTGCTTCCCTTCCCTCCCTTCCTCTCCTCCCGTACTCTCTCCCCCTGTTCTCTCCTCTCTCCCCTGCTCTCTAGTTGTTGTTTTGTGGAGGCTGCTGGGCTGATGCTGGCTGCCACGGTGGAATGCACTGAACTATGCACGGCCATATCGAAACAATGCCTGCATGCTTGTCAGCTCGAGTGCTCTCTCCCTCACTCCCTCCCTGCCTCCCCTTTGTTTTTTCTCTCCGTCACTCCCTTTGTCTATTTTGCTCTTGCTGTCCCTCCCTTTTACTCTCAGGCAGTTTTTTTTCCTCCCTCTTTTACTTTCACTTTGTCGTGTTCTGTCTCTCGCTCTCGCTCTCTCTCTCTCTGTCTCTCTCGCTCTTTCTCTCCCTCTCTCTGTCCCTCTGTTTCTTTCCCCGTCTCTGTCTCTCCCTCATATTATATTATATTATATATATATATATATATATATATATATATATAATTTCTTTTTTTCATTCTGGGGTTGGTTGTGTGTTCAGATTGTGCGGTGTGGGTGGTCTCAGCCTCTGGTGAAAATGGATCCAGAGCCGCTCTGGTGACCGCCCCACATGTGGAACTGAGGGTGTCCTGCCGTTGAAGTGCCTCTTGGCAGGGCCCCGGCCCGGGCGGACTGTTTCCTACTGTGGAGATGGAAAGGGGCGGGACTCTCACTGGCGCTCACATGCAAAACGATCGACGGCAATTTGCATACCGGGCTTTCACTTCAGAGTCAGCGCCGACGGTTAGCGCCGATTGGGGTGGTGTTAGAGGATGTAGCTCGACGGGGGAGGGGCTTAGATCAGTGGTGATGCATGACAGCTGGCACCTCTCCCCTGAGACGACACCGACAGAGGAACCACGCCTCGAACGCCGGGTTGAAGAGCAGCTGGTGGGTCGCTCACAGAGGCGGTCGCCGTGGGTTACGCCGGCCTACCCTCCTCCAACTTTATAATAATTTTATAATAATTATTATTTATAATAATTTATCACTTTATAAAATTGCGGTTTTATTTTCTATATTTTTTTTTAAAAAACGATAAGGATGGTCCTCCTCTTGGACCAGCGTGAGCCTCCGCTGATTTAAGTTTCGATACGTCGGTGCCGGCGGCACTGTCATGATGACACACGGTGTCTCAATTGTGAAACTTACTGGCGCTGTTAAAGCAGCACATGTGACTCAAAATGGAGGCCATGTTAGTAAGACTACAGCAATTTCGCCCATCATTAAGTTTTTTGGGTTCAAGCCAAATGATAATGGTGAACCTAAAGACGTCAAACAGCCAATATGTCGGCTTTGTAAAAGGTTGATTCCGGTGAAGGATTCCCAGACAACCAATTTACACGCTCATTTAAAAGTGCATCATCCGGCAGATCATTTTAGCTCCACATGCCGCGGCCTCCGCTATTGCTACAATCTCGCAGCAGCCCTCAATCCTGGGCGCCTTCTCGCGGGGAAACAAAAGCAAGCGAGACAGCCTTCGATGGAAGCAGTGTACCACAGCTGTGACCCGGAAATGGTGCAGCGGGGTGTGATGTCATTTCGCTGTGCGAGCCGACCGGTAGGTTTCGAGCCCCTCCCCTCTCCTCTCGTAGCAGTGAGTGAATACGGCGGGTCAGCGCTACATAGTATGTTTCCACCTGTGCCAGTTAACTTCAACTACAATTTGCGGGGCTTTTTAAGTTGTAAAAATAGCCACAACAGCGCTGTTTTCCGGAAAAAAATAAAATAATAATAAAAAATTAATTATAAAAAAACGCCTTTTTATCGGTAACTTGAGACGATCGACGATGGAATCCATCTATCGTCGATAGTCGATAGAGTCGACTATCGGCCCATCCCTAGGCTCCGTCTCCTGGTGTGTGTTGTGAGTTCCTTTTTACGACCCACCGTCCTGGAGCTATTAACTCCCCAGAGGTCCTGAATAAGTGACTTCAGGCCCGCTGGAGCGTGCTCGGAACCAGTGAGGCAGAACCATGAGGCCGCGCTGCCTCTGCCCTTCATGGACTCTGGACACTTTCAACAGCAGATTAGGCAGACGATCACAATCCATTTGAATGACCAGACAGACTATGAATTCATTTCAATGACTCCCCCCTCTCCCTCCCTCTCTTCCTCTCCCCCCTTTCCGTCCCTCTCCCCCTACAGGGAGAACCTAGCCAGTGACATGTACCTCATCTCCCAGATGGACAGTGACCAGTACGTGCCAATCATCACCGTCGCCAACCTGGATCACGTCAAGAAGCTCAGCACCGACGTGGAGCTCATCGTGGACATCCTGCGCTGTCAGTACTAGTGAACATAGTAGTGTACACAGTAGTGTACTAGTGGTGATCCCAGTAGTGAACACAGTAGTGTACAAAGTGGTGATCACAGTAGTGTACACAGTGTTGAACATAGTAGTGTACACATTAGTGTACACAGTAGTGAACACAGTAGGGAACACAGTAGTGAACACACTAGTGAACACGGTGGGGAACAAGGTAGGGAACTTATTAGTGAACATACTAGTGTCAATATTGTTACTAGTGTTTATACTCTGTCGATCTTGATTGCTCTAGTCTTGACTCCCAAGATCTCTGTCTGTATCGGGGGTTGATTGCTCATGTCTGACCCGGTGTGATTGCAGCTCTACCATTGGTCCAGGTAGATGAGAAGGGGGAGAAGGTTCGGCCCAATCAGAACCGCTGCATCGTCATCCTCAGGGAGGTTCCAGAGAGCACTCCCATGGAGGTACACAGACACACACACACTAGACACATCCATCAAACTATTGTCAGTCATGAAGCAAAGGCTTTTATCCCAAGCGATAGGGATGGGAAGATTCACCGGTTCGCACCGATGCATCGTCATAAAAGCTCACGATGCGATGGCCCGGATCAAAAATGGGTGCATCGGATACAATGTGGGATGAACCGCGATGCATCGTACCTAAAAATGTTGCATCGGTATAATCCGGTACAATTGTATATTTCTAGATTCCCCCTCTCTAACTGTTTCCTAAACGCGCTCTCATCTCCACTGCTGTCAGTGGCAGATTCTCGTGAAGTGTCGCGGCCAAGTATCGCGCGAGTTGAAGGAGTGTTCAAGTATCGCGCGAGTTGAATGAGTGTTACAGCACAGCGCAGTTTGCTTCATCCTGATCATGTGGATCAACTCATATTCCTTAAGAAAAACCTGAAAATAGGACAAATTAGTTAAATTTAGTGTGTGAGGCAGTTGATCCACATGTTTAGGATGAAGCAAACTGTGTTGTGACTGTCAGGTATAGTGAAAAAATGTTACATTCAGAACACACTTATACACATACACACACATACACATACACATTACACATACATGTTTTCTTTTGTCAGAAACCTTGTTACTGATTTGTTGTCTGACAAACAAAAATGTTACATTCAGAACACACTTACACACATACACATAAATGTTTTCTTTTGTCAGAAACCTGGTTACTGATTTGTTGTCTGACAAATAAATAAATCATTATGTATCATATTAAATTGCATAGAATTGTATTATTTAGCATCGCATCTTGTTGAATCGCATCTTGTTGAATCGCATCGTGTCGAATCGCACTGCATCGCAATAGGGGTGAATCGTATCGTATCGCATTAGTAGCTGCTTTTATGTATCTTGAATGTATCGGATCGTTGGCAGTGCATCGAGATGTGTATCGCATCGTCCTCCTGATGGAGATGCACATCCCTACCAAGCGACTTCAGATCCATGTCTTTAAGGTGTGTGTGTGTGTCTCAGGAGGTGGAGGCCCTGTTCAAAGGAGACCACCTCCCCAAATTCCTGAACTGTGAGCTGGCCTACAACGACAACTGGTTCATCACCTTCCAGTCAGAGGCCCACGCACAGCAGGTGAGGACCTCACAGAGAACAGCCCAACACTTTAAGTCACCGATTTGTATTACAGTAGTGCTCACTGCATTTCTCCTCCCCAGGCGTACCAGTACCTCAGAGAGGAGGTGAAGACCTTCCAGGGGAAACCCATCAAGGTGTGTGTCTGTGTGTTTGTCCGTGAGTATCTGTCTGAGTTTGTGAGTTTGTGTGTGTGTTCGTCCGTGTGGATCTGTCTTGATTGTGTGGATCTGTGTCTGTGTGTACCTACATAGGGGTCTGTGTGTGTGTGATTAATAGAAGGGGGATGATGCAGTGATCCACTGCTCCGGTCTGATCTGTGTCTTGATGTTTATTATCAGGGTGCGGCGTGTGTTAATGTGTTTACCACCACTGTGTGTCTCCCCTCGGGGCTGAGGGGTAACTCGTTAAGATTCTGGCCATTAGGCCTCATGTATAATTCAGCTCATCGCTGCTTGATCGCTCCACGCTGAAGCTGAGTGGTGCATTTCAATTCACACATCACACCTGGAGACAGCTTAAATACCAGTCCCAGTGGTACCTGGTCCAGAGCTACTCTGACCAGCGTTCACCCCGCCCTATAGATGTCCTACAATGACACTTCAGTCCAGGTAGTCGTAGGCTAGGACCCCAAACCACTGGTCTACAGCCATGCTTTAGTACAAGTGGAGGGTTGGTTATTACGATACACACGCATCGTTTTAATGTGATGTAAACTTCCCCGCTCCTCCCATCACTCCTCTTCTCCCTTTCCTACTCCCCTCCTCCTCTCTCCATCCCTCCTCCCTCTTCCCCCATCCCTCCTTCCTGTCTCTGCCTCACCTCTTTCTCTCCCCCACCCGTCCCTCATTCCCAATACCTCACTCTACCTCTCCCTCTTTCCCTCTTACCTCCTCCTCCCCCTCTCCTCCACCCCTCATTCTTACCCTCTCTCTCTCCCCCACCCCTCTCTAACTCCCCATCTCTCCCTCCTCCCCCTCTCTCACTCTCCCCCTCCTCTCTTTCTCTCCTCTCTTTTCCCTCCCCATCCCCTCTCTCACTCCCTTCTGCTCCCTCTCTCCCCCACGCCTCCCTCTCTCCCTCACCCCTCTCACCCTCCACCCCCTCTTTCTCTCCTCCCCCTCTCTCCACCACCCCTCCCTCTCTACCTCACCCCTCTCCCACTCCCAGGCCAGGATCAAGGCGAAGGCGATCGCCATCAACACTTTCATGCCAAAGAACGGGTACCGGGTGCCGGCTGAGGTGAACCCCTACGCCCCTGGGGGCCAGCAGCAGCAGCAGCAGCAGCAGCAGCAGCAGCAGCAGCAGCAGCAGCAGCAGCAGCAGCAGCAACAACAACAACAGCGCTACACCTCATACTACATGCCCCCGGTCTACAGCCCCCAGCAGCAGTACCCCCTCTACAGCCTCATCACGCCCCAGGCCTGGTCCACCACACACAGCTTCATCGACCCCCAACTGGTGAGACTCCCGCTCCCAGCATGCACCGTGGACGGGCAGGTGGGCGGGGCTTAGGGACAAGCTTCACGTTTAGATGAAGCCGGTTGAAGCCATCAGTGGGTTAGTTGAGGTGTTGGGTTCTAGTGGTTAGTTATACAGTTGAGTAACTTTATTAGTACTGCGCTAAGACAACTTTCACCCACGCTTCCTTCTGTCTATCTGTCTGTGTCTCTTCTCTCCCTGTCTCTCTCCCCCCCCCAGGTCACTCCGTTCCACAACACCCAGTTCATCAACGGCTTCACGTCCCACAGCTTCAAACCGGCCACATCGCCCCTCAACGTGAGGCACTACCCCCCCAGGAACCGGTGAGTGGCCCTGCTGGACCCCTGGTCCTCCTGGAGGGTCTGCTGGCCCCCTGGTCCTCCTGGGGGGTCTGCTGGACCCCTGGTCCTCCTGGGGGGTCTGCTGGACCCCTGGTCCTCCTGGGGGGTCTGCTGGACCCCTGGTCCCCCTGGGAGGTCTGCTGGTCCTCCTGGGGGGTCTGCTTCCTGGTGGTGCAGAGCAGTGTGATCAGTGATCCGAGCAGCCTAAACATCTCTTTGTTATTAAGGCAGACTTTACTATTTATTCAGATTATTTACTATTTTTCCTTGTGTTCTCTATTCGCTGGATCTCTAATATAACTGATTAGAAAAATTATGTAAATGTATGTAATATAATTTAATCAAATTGAATGTAATATAATGTAATGTTATCGAATGTAATGTTTTCTCCTTCTGTCGCCTAATGTGATGTGATGTTATGTCCTCATGTTTTCTGGTGGTGTAATGTAATGCTAATGTCCCCCCCCCAGGACCCACAGTAAGCCCCACCCTCGGCCCATCTTGGCGCCGGTGGAGCGGTCCTCCGGCCTGCTGGACAGCCCCCCCCTGTTCCCCAGCTTCCCCAGCGACCGGCTGCTGAACGGGGGGGTCCGCGGCCCTGCACCCCCACGCCCCGCTCCCGGCCCCCCCCGCGCCCGCATTCCCTCAGGCCCCGCCTTCCCCCGCCGGGACGTCGCCGGCACGGGACGGCTGGCCGAGCCCCTCCCCGCCGCCGCAACTGCCCCACCCGGGGCTGACTACTCCCTGGGCCTGGGGAGGGGAAGGTAGGAGACCGCACCCCCAGACCAGCATGGACCCCCCCCTGGGGCGGCAGGACCCTAACTCTCTGTTTCTGTCCTCAGGAGGAAGAGGGAGGACAAGTTTACAGTAAGTGCTCTGTCGCCGTGTTAGCCCCTCCCCAGCATACTTTCTGTTGTCTGATTGGCTGTCTGCATTAGCCCCTCCCAGCACTTTCTATTATCTGATTGGCTGTCTGTATTAGTCCCTCCCAGCACTCTTCTCTGTTTTCTGATTGGTTGTCTGCCTTAGCCCCTCCCTCAGCGATCATCTTTCTGTTGTCTGGTTATGTCTTCATTAGCCCCTCCCTCAGTATTCCTCTTTCCGTTTTCTGATTGGTTGTCTGGATTACCCTATCCTGCAACAATGTCTCTGATTGGCTGCGTTTTAGCCCCTCCTCTCACGTGTCTCTGATTGGGTGTGTTAGCCCCTGCTCTCACCGTGCATCTGATTGGTTATGTGTTAGCCCCTCCTCTCACCGTGTCTCTGATTGGCTGTCCCTCCAGAGGGTGGTGCCCCAGTCTCCGCCCCCCCCTCCCAAACCGTCGTCCCCCAGCTTCGAGCTTGGCCTCTCCAGCTTCCCCCCGTTGCCCGGGGCAACCGGCCAGCGCCGGCCCGACGACGCCTTCGACACGCGGCTGGCCAGCAGCGTTCTGATTGGCTCAGCCAAGGAGCAGGTGAGACGGCCCGCGGTGAACGTGTTCTGTGAGACCCCATCACAGAACAGAACTGCCCCCCCCCCCCCCCTCAGTGGTGCTGAAAATCTTTCTACTAGTGTACCCCCTTCCCCCTATTCTTTGAAGAGTACACTAGTAGTTCTCCAAAATAATATAAATGATCAATGAACATAAATAATGTGTGTGCGTTCTATTTGGCAGTGTAACCATGAACATTAAAAATGTGTGAATGCAGGCAATTTAGTGAGAAACACAGGCCTGAGCTTCATGCAACTGTTGGCTCATTTCTTCCCACAAAAGAAGCCCAGCGCCAGGGGAGGGTCGGAGCATGCAGAGGTGTTCCCATTCAAACATATTCCTCCTGAATCTCAACCACTTGACTTTGTATTGTCTAGCTTTCAGAATTTAATCTGAGTATCCCCAGTAGCACGCCAAAGTACCCCTTGGGGTACTGGTCTAGACATCACAGAGCAGACCCCCCCCCCCCCCCCCCCCCTCATGGGGAGTGGGAGTAGTGGTCTATTTATTAAAGTCGGCTGTTAGGTTTACTCAACCAGCTTCAAACACTCGATAACTCAGAGCGCGGCAGACAGGAACCACGTCTGAAAGATATGAAACAGACCATCTAGAAAACACTTTAAAACATGAATCATTTAGGAGAGAAATGATAAGAAGGTAAAACGTCCATAGGCCAGTGAGCACAGGCGTGTGTCTGTCCAGAAGGCTGCCCGGCGCGTGGTCAGAGTACTGAGGCCTCTCTCCTCTGCAGAGCTCTGACGCCGCCGCCCCCACGGCCCCCCCACCAGGGGGCCCCAGGGAGCCCATCTGGACCGTCGCCCCCCCGCCGCCCTCCAGCTTCCAGCCCACGGCCAGCAACTCCAGCCCGGGCGCGGGCCCTACGGCGGCCCCAGGCTCCACCCCGGGCCCCAGCCCGCCCCAGGCCCCGGCCATCTCAGCCCCTCACCTGTAAGAAGAGTTGAACCTCCATTCAGTCGTAACATTCATCCCTTCAGTTGTTCACACAGTCGTGGTGGAGAGTAAACTACTATAATAACATGCACTAGCCGTGATTTGATTTGGTTTGTTAGAACTTTAGGATTGTTTATATCACAACACCACAACACAGAGCAACATGACAACACAACATGACAACACAGCAGAACACAACAATGCAACACGGCAGAACAACACGACAACATGACGACACAGCAGAACACACCATGACAACACGGCAACATGACAACACAGCAGAACAACACAACATGAATACACGACAACAGCACCTGAGGAATATCTAAGCAGCTGCTCAATACTCAATACTCTCTCTCTCTCCCCCTTTTCTCTCTTTCCCTCCCCCCCCTGTCACCTCAGGGAGGTGAAGGTGGAGGTGCGGCAGCAGAAGGAGGTGGAGGTGAGGCAGCAGAAGGAGGTAAAGGTGGAGGTGAAGCAGCAGCAGCAGCAGAAGGAGGTGCACTCTGTTGCTGTTGAAAGGGTTCCTGGCTCTCTGTCCACCGCCAGCAAGTCAGTGCAGGTCAACGGAGCCGCCACGGTCAGTACTCACCCCTCCCTCTCTTCACTCACCCCCCTTTTTTTCTTGTTGGGACCGTGAATAAAGACAGAACCTTTTCACGGTCGTTTATTATTCATCGTTATCAGATTGTCTAACGAAATAGGTAGGGTGATATTATCGGTATCGTGGGTGATATATCGGCCATCGTATCGGGAGGTACCGTGGGATTCCCCACCATAAGTTAAAACGTGTGTATGACAGCAGCTGAGCAGACGGAGGTGTTGTGTGCAGGAGCTGAGGAAGCCGTCCTACGCTGAGATCTGCCAGAGAATCAGGGAGGCACCGGCGTCCCAGGCCCCGCCCCACGCGCCCAAGGACGCCCGCGTGACCTGTGGCGCCCCCGCTGGCGAGGACAGGAAGTGCGACGCGGTGCCGGCCGACGGCGGCCGGGTGGCCGAGCACCGGTCCACCAGAGAGACTTACTCCTCCTCCTCTTCCTCCTCCTCCTCCTCCTGCTCCTCCAGGCCGGGCTCCGTGGCCCTGGGCCGAGGGCCCCCCCCCCGGGAGGCCCGGCGGCCCCCCAGCCACTGGCCCTCCGCCCCCTCGCATCCAGGGAAGACCCCCAGCAAAGACCCCCACCACACGCCTCCCAAGTCCCCACAGTGAGGGGGGTACGCCCCCGCTCTCCCCCCTAACGCCCCCGCACCCCCTCCACCTGCTCCTTCCCTCACCTCCTCTCCCCCTCCTCACTAACGGTTAGAAATGGAAGTCAGGTTCTCGTCTCTTCCTGCCGACCGGAGGCCGCTGGTCTGAGTCCGGATCTCCAGACCCACACGGCCGTCAGACCAGCACGGCCACATTACTGTGCATGTAGAGCACCTCCTGCACCTCCTGCTCCTCCTCCTCCTCCTCCTCATCCTCCTCCTGCTCCTCTTCCTCCTCTGCCATACAGACGTCAGGGCGCTGTGGGGTTTGCATCCACAGTGTGATCCCTGAACTGCCTTCTGCCGTGCTGCCGACCTGCTCCAGCACGCAGGCTTCCCATTGGCCCGCCGTGGCCAGATGACCTCCCGGTGGTTGTGTCCCTGAGCAGGAGGTGCAGATGAGTGACGTGACGGCACGCTTGAGGTTGCACAGACGGGTGGGCGCTGGTGGTGGTTTTTTGTTTGGTCTTCATAACATATTTGCATTTCCATCTCATGACCACCACACTGACCTGCTGGTCGACATTTGAAAGGATTTTATTTGTATATTTTGTAGATCGCTTACTGCACTAGATGTCGTCGCTATTGTTTTTTTCGGGTTCCTTACTAATTGCAGTTTCCGACTGTTGTCCCAACATGGTCAATAATATCCTGTACTCTTTGTGTTTCTCAGCAACGTTTAACATTTTCCCGCCAAAATCGGCGGCCATTTTCTAATTATTTGATTTACATTCAAATTTTCATCTGATTCAGCTTTTTCGGCTAGATTTGCAATGGAACATAGCATGCTACTAACAGTCCGAGGGTCCACCCCAAGGATGGTCACCTGTGGGTGGTCTGCTCACAGGGTCGATCCGTGTGTTGAACGGCGGTTTGTACAGAGTGGGGGGGCGGGGGGGTTCGGCTGACGGCTGAGCTAAACTAGCTTAAAGCAAGGTGATCTGATTAAGCTTTGAGGTTGGTCTCGCGTTCTCTAAACCTTCTCGGGTGATGTGGAGTGATGTTCTCTTGAGAGGTTGGCTTTGTTGAGCTTCGACGCTGCATCATGCTCGGTAGCTATGTCGCTCCAGTATGCCGTGTCATGCTAAGAGGCTACATCACACTGAGATGCTACGTCACACTGAGATGCTACGTCACAGCCAGAGTGTCGTACTCACAATGAAGGTGCCTGGTTTTCGCATGCTTAACCGCATCCCGCCTGATTGGCCGGTTGGTGGACATTTGGAGATGTGGATTGGATAGAGTGGTTTTGGGTTGTTGTGGTTTGGTTGAGTCCTTTGCCTTTTCTGGGAGCCAGGCTTCCTCTAGCAGGAGGGTCCTGTGGCCTGGACTCAAGCTCACGGGCAGCAGGGCCTGGCAGGTTTACTAGCATGGCGCTCATGTTGTCGTTGACTTGTTGTTGACCTTATTTCCGGTGTGTACATCTCTTTATATGTAAGTAGTTGCTTCCCCTTGACTTGAAGAGTCTTGTTAATTATCTTCTAATGCTGAACTGGATCCTGACCTGAGGTGTGCACTAGTCTGTGTTTGGTTTGGGAGCTGAACTCATCCTTTATCTTCAGTGGGGCAGTGAAGGTCACTTCCTGCTCAGCCTGGTTGAACTCATCTCTGCCTGTGGAAGTGGAGGGGAGCTGGTTTGGGAGTAGGACCGGTTTGGGAAGGGGTGGGGAACTGGTTTGGGAAGGGGTGGGGAACTGGTTTGGGGAGGGGGATTGGAACTGGTTTGGGGAGGGGGATTGGAACTGGTTTGGGAATGGAACTGGTTTGGGAAGCGGAATGGAACTGGTTTGGGAAGTGGGAGTGGAACTGATTTGGGAAGCGAGAGTGGAACACGTTTGGGAAGCGGGAGTGGAACACGTTTGGGAAGCGGGAGTGGAACTCGTTTGGGAAGGGAGGGGAGCTGGTTCTTGAGCTTGGAGACTAGGGTCCGTGGCGGTTAGCTTGGTGACTGGTGTCCATGGCGGTTAGCTTGGTGACTGGTGTCCATGGCGGTTAGCTTGGTGGGTTGCAGATGGTTCCCTCCTGGGTGATGTATTGTTGTCAGGGCCAGTGGGAGGCAAGCGGGAAGGGATGTGGAGTCACCCGAGTGACAAAAAGTAACGATTGATAGGCGATTGGCTAGCTGGGATTGTAGGCGTGGTCTAGGAGTTGGCAGGCAGGAAAGTGAGTGAAGGCAGATGATTGGTTTGGTTCTTCAGGGCAGAGTCCTCCCTGCCAGGCGTAGTTGAGCCAGACAGCAATGGAACCAGTATAGCTGCCAAAAGGCTGGAGAGTGGACTGGGAATACAGATGGTGGGGTAAAGGATGCAAGTGACGATTGGAATGCACTCAAAGTCAGTCGTTTGTACAGCAGCAACATCCACATCCAAACATTTCACCCCCTGTTCACTCGTTCACAAGTTCATGTCTTCAGAGGAGATGATGATGTTTGGCTTAGCAGACGGGCTCACCAGAACCCTGCGATGCTGGGAGGCCCCAGCAGGGGGTCCTGGGAGGAGGCCCCCAGCAGACCCCAAGCCTTCAGGACCAGCATGAGGTAGCACACCGTGGACCCCCCAGAGGATAGAGGGTCCTTGACCCTTCTGGTCCCCTAGAGGGTCCTAAACCCCTCTGGTCCCCTAGGGGACTCTGGATCCTTCAGGTCCAGGTGGGTGGTGGTCCCAGCCCCAGGACCCAGACTAAACAAAGCCATGGTGGCCTGCAGACAAACCAAAAAAAAAAGATAGAAATGAGAAAAGTGTGAAAAAAGGGAGTGGTTTTATTTGTACCATCTCCATGACCACAAGCCCAGGGGGTGGTCCCTGTAGGCCACCGTACTCGGGGGAGGGGTTTAGAGGATGGACCCACGGGAAGGGGCCGGGATCGGTTCCGGTCTCTGGCTGACGTCTTCCTGCAACAAGGAGCATCCTGGGTAATAACCCGTGGTGAAGGATGGCGGGGGGACGGCGGTTATGTCCGGGCGGCACTGCTCCGACGGGACACTGGCCTTTGTGTTGTCGTGTTTTGAAGGACTGGGATGCACTGGGATGGAGGGCGTGGTAGTTTGGTTTCTTCGGCCCCCTTCCTTTGGGTGGAGTCGGTCCCACGAGGAGAATTCACCATATCCGCCTATTTATAAACCAATGCTGTTCGTTCACCACCAATATCGGAAGTTGTTTATTGCTCTTTTCTTTTCTTTATTTTTTGGGAGTAAAAGTTAGAAACCGAAGTTTCTATTCCTATAAAAATGTTATGATGTTCCATCCAGTGTTTAAGAAACTTGAATTTTATTTAAACTTGAAAAATGACTTTGCCTTAACTTTTATACAAGACGAGCATATAAGGGTTTCTTTAGTTTTTGGGAAGGGAAAAATACCCCCAAATTGTAACGTTGGCATGACATACGGAGAATACTCGATCGTACGAAATGTCACAAGGCTTACGAAGAAAGGAACAAATCTAGCAATTTTCTTTATTTTCCTTTTTTTTGTAAAATGTACGAAAATAGTCGGTTTGATTGTCCTTTTCTTGTCTTTCGTCAGGTTATTTTGGGGAAAAATATAAACCTTGTAAATGCAAACTAGTCAATACTGTATTAAATATGTGCACTTTGAACTGTGTGCTTTGCTTGTACAGGTGTAAATACTTAGAAAAATATAAGAGGTACCTTAAAAATGATATAAAAATATATTGATCTCAAACTATTAATGTTGCTATCAAGCTGGATGTAGGATACAAAAAAAATCTTAATGTTGTGTTTGAATATATATTTTGTTTATTTTTATTTTTATTTTGGTTCAAATCCTGCCGGCTCCGCCGTGCGTGGAGTGTTCTGATTGTAAACCCTTTCATCTTATTTTCTTAATGTCACTTTCATTCCATTATTGAATCTTCTCACCTGGCCACCAGGTGGGTCAGGCCTCGCCCCCTCACCTTGCACAATTGGGAAGAGTCTTTGTTCCTGGAAGAGCACCAATCAGAGTCTGTGGTTCTGGACCAATCAGAATCTGTGGTCCTGGAAGAGCGCCAATCACAGCGCCAGCCCTCACGCACCTAACGATGCAAAACATGGCCAGTGTCCCTCATCAACTACTCTGAGCTATTACGTCCTACCAGGCTAGGTCCGTTTGTAGCCATGCTAACCTAGCATGCTAAAGTGGCTTGTTAGCAGAGCCCGTGGTAGGATGGAGAGGTCAGTAGGTGTATCTAGTGTATCTTTTGGGTGTCTAGATGTCTTGTCTTGGGGCCGTGCTTCAGGCGGTCGCCTACAGATGCCATCACAGTCGACCACGATAAAGCACATTGTAATGCACTGAGGCTGCGGTTAAGGCGCCATTCCCCGACGGCGCGGTAGTCCCCCGTCCCCCCGGCACGTTGTTGCAGACTCTCCTCATTACAGCCACTACGTTTTTTCACACGCATTGTTTTCCTTGAGGCCAGCGAAGTTGTGTTGCTTCACAAAGGGGGTGTTTTAAGGGATGCCCCGGAGAGACCACAGCCCTCCGTGATCCGGAAGAGAACAGGGTCTCAGGCGGAGGCTAGAGCAGCCCTCAGTCTGGAGTAGCTCCTCATGAGGCTGAGCCTCGCCAGCGCCCGCTGAACTCGCCCTCCTCCTGCGCGCCCCTCGTCTTCCCCCACACAACGTATGGCCCAGTGAACGCTCGTTTACGGTAGAGTTCAGTGGAGGAGGTTTATCAGGAAGTGTTTTTAAGGGACGGCAGGTCAATGGGTCCATCAGACAGGGTAATTTAAGTGATCTTCAGTCAAATTAGAAACAGTCACTTCTAATCACTTTCTTCTTTAATGGCTTTTTGGGAGACCTATTCTCTGTGGAGTGATGTGATTGAGATCTTTTATTTCTGGCATCCAATATTTATATCAAACGAGTTCTGATGCGTTTCTCTAAGATCCTGGGTACCGAAACTTCCAATCCACCCACATAATTTCATCATCTGACGGCTGTATTCTAAAACATCAGCTCTCAGCACAGTGTATTTGTGGGTCACTCTTCCCTTTACGGTCGTCAGTGCTTTCATGGGAGTCGATCTGTTATAATGTGCATCCCCCTGAGATGGTGATTGGGTGGCAGGCCTCGTCGGAGTGCGTTTGGGCCGCAGTGGAACCGTGGTGCAGACTTTGTGTTCACTCCTTTCTGGGACATTAGGCGAGCTCTAGCGAGGCGACCCCCATTCCCACGGGGACTGGACCACACGTACCAAGAACTGTGCCATCACACCTTTTTGTTTTCTTTTATCTGAAAGAGCAGTTTAATTTGTATATAGCTGAACGCTTGGCATTTCATTGTTTTCATTTCTTTTTTGTGTATTTTCTGTTTGGAAATGTGTGTGTTACTGATCCGTGTTTGAGCTCTGTGTGAGGACTGGAGGACATTCTGGGGACGTGTTTAAACGTGACACCACTGACTGGAACAGAGGACTCTGAGCTCCTGGACTGGACTGAGACCGCTTCCCTCTGCACCTGGACCTGGTTCTGGTCTCACACTCCGAGCTTGTTGGGACGCCAGTGTCCAGCACACACACACACACACGTTTGTTTTGAAGTACATGCACACAACCCGACTGTGCTGCGCTAACACACCCTCCGCCTGTCTGTCCTTGTCGGGCCGTCCAGCGCTGGTGATGGAAGCGACGGACGGGGAGAAACAAGCAGTAAAAAACAAAATGGTCGTCTGCCACCCCCCTTGGTGCGTGTGTGCTCCCCGTGGCGGGAGGGGGGATCACGGCCGGGACCGCCTCCGGAGGTCGGAGGTCAAACTGCATATCAGTCCTTCTGGGACCCTTCTTGGCGGTGCCGTGGCAACAAGCGGTTACCGCGCTTACCGAATGCAACAGGAAGTGACCGGAGTGATGCCGCCGGCCTCCCTCTCTGCTCACTGTGGTTACCACGGTAACACTCTTAACACACGTGCTAGGCTAGTGGCTACGGACAATCCAAGACCCCCCCCCCCCCCCTTGCGTGGGCGTCGACAACAGTTTGGCTAACGACGCTTGCAGCGAGTGTTGGACAGGGGTGACGTTTGAGTACGACCCGAGTGTTGAACCGAGGTTCCATTCAAGAGGGCTTTTTTCAGTTGATTTGGTTCTGTCGTTTTATTTTTCTGTTCTTACCTATTCTTCCATTGAAACTGGAATCAAGCGTACATGTGGGCTATAGATAATTTAAGTTACTCGTGTCATGATGTAAAACTGTCTGATTTGGAGAAAAAAAAATGTAGCTTACTGAAAAAATAAATAAAGATTTAGGCACTGTTGTGGTTTGTGTTTGTTTGTTCCTTTGAGTTCTGGAAGTGTACATCTGTGACCTCGGCACATTCATAAGTGCTTTTATAGCTGGAGACCGAGCAGACTCTCCGGCCAGCATGGAATGGAGTCGAGACATACACAGCTGTCTTAATGTCAACCAATAGAATTACACTTCTGAGAGCCCGTAGCCAATCAGAAGACTGCCTCAGGATTTCTGAGGTCCCGTAATCAAGTTTGTTTGACAAGTCGGTTGACAGGTTTGCTTTATTCTGCTGAGGTTTCTACTAGCAGGGCGATTGATATCTGTCAAGTGACTCAAGTTCCTTCAGGAATCTCAGGATTTTTGATGTTTTTAAACATTAACATAAGCTCTGAAACCAGTGACAACGAAACAACCGGTATTTACATTAATAACAAACACGCCTCCTCGATGGTTCGGACAAGTTTAGTAGGGTCTGGATAATGTGTAAGCTTACCTCACCTACTGATTTTAGTGGCAAGACGGATTGTCCTTTTTCAAGGAGCCCATTGGACACGCCCCTGTTCGGTCACTAAATAAATAGCTCAGCTGTCGGAAAACAAACCGACTACCTCGGGAATTACATACTGGTTTGTCCAACGTACTGCGGTCAAGTGAGCCGCCATTCGTTCATCCGCGGTTAAACCAGCCGTCACACAAAATCTTCGTGCGCCTTTACTCTAAACAGCCTTTGGGTGGTATCTCGCAACGTTTTCAAAATAAAACCCTTCACCTACGTGTGTAGACATGTAGAACACTAGCTGTCTTACGGCGGCGTCTAGAATGTCAGCACTTGCGGACATCTTGCCAGTCAGCTGCTCACCCATAACCTTGTGTTGGTAGTGGTACTGTATGTACTTTATAAATAACCATAACTTGCTACATTCTTAATTGATTTCAGCTGCGTCTCCCCCGCCTCTCCTCATAAAGCGCCCCCACCGTGACGGATGTTAATCGTTTATTTTGCGTTGGATTGCGTGGGCTGAACAATCCGGACATCGTGGCCACCGACGTGGACCCCCGCCACCGGGACCCACGCAGTGAGTAAAGCGGGTTACTTCCTTCATGAGCACTGCACTTTACACTCTCCCCATCTCCTCCTGTCGTCTGTTCTCGCCCCTCTATTGTACATGCTTTACCGCTGGAGGTTAATGTGGATTTGCTGATGGAAGTGGTAGTTTGTGTTGAGTGGTTTATCTATGGGATCGACTGACTAACTAACGCTGCGGACCGCTACAGCACCGACCACTACACTGGGAAGTGTCCTCTGCTCACTGTGGAAGCAGCATGGAAGAACTGCAGCAACTCTGATGGAAACGAGGACCTCCACGCTGTTGAACACAAACTGTTCTAGGCCTTCTACAAACCGAGGCGGTCCCACTCGGTTAAAGATCTCGTGGTCAATGCGGCAGACCGCTGGACCTGGACGTCACCTTCTGCAGATACTTCACTGCCCTCAGGAATCCACGGATAACTTGAAACATGTCCGACTCCACATGTCCGAAAAATCGAGGATGGAAACTTGTGGAAGGAAGAAAGGGGTCTGTTTTTGCTCAACCCATAACCCCACTGAGCCCTTCTGTGGAAACCTGTCTGACTGACCCTACTGACTGGGGGCCTGTTGATGTGTGTTTGGTTGGTCTGGTAGAAGGTTTGCTGCTTGTGATCTGCAAGGTGGTCCTGGGTTAGATGCGGTGTCTGACTTGCACACCACTCTCCCAATTCTATTCTGCTCTTTACTACTTTTCTACTTTCAATACACTTGCTGCTGCTGACCGCTGGTGGTGCAATGTGGTTTTTATTCGCGTATGTTCTGTGGACTTTGCATTTGTATTTTAATGAACATGTTTACTGCCTGTTAGACATCGGATTGGCAAACCTAAACTCCTTCACTGGCAAAATGTAGATGCAAATTAAATGCCAAAATTAACATTTCAATATTCGTTTTGAGTATTTCACCAATAGCTTGGGAACTAGACGGACCTTGTATATAATTTGCTCTTCAAATATGCGGTCAGGCGCCCCTCCGTTATATAACGTTTTCTGCCCGGTACGAAATAGACCGACCAATAGCAACCCTTTAGGCTATCTAATGTGAGGTTGGATATACGCAACATGTAGAGGTGTTTCAACAACAAAGATGGAAGTTAGTGAACTAAAGACTGTATATGCTCACTAAAAGAACGAACGACTACTGCTCAAAGATTTTGAGGAATATGTATTTCTGCATCACCCGTTCCAATGCTATGATTAGTCGAGGCCTATACAATAGCATAGCATCGACCCATTTTAGATCGCGCCCTTTAGACACGCCCCTTGGAAATTGAACAACGCACTTCAACGCAGAGGATCCAGAAGGATTTCACAACGAGTCCATTGGAAGATATCGAGGAACATGAACATCACCAATGAAGGAGAGTAACGTTTCCACTTGCTATAGGAATTTAGTGAAGCACTAAATAGTAGATAATAATAATGATAAATGTGGTCACCATTTATTGACTTTTTGGGTAAGACTTGCTTTACTAATATAACCGCGTTAAAACCGCATTCATTTACTTTTCTTGTGTAGTTTCCCACTATTCATTAAATGTTTTATAGAAGTAAAAAAGTAATCAATAGAACTATACACATTTGTACAACAATTAATCATTATACAGGATTTGATACAACATTTTCTATTCAAGCTCATGCTTCATAATATTTCCAAGGATTGCAGAGTACCAAATGATTTATGAACACTTGTTTTTGTTCAGGAGCGGATTGTACACCCAGAGGCTTCAACAGAGCGGGTCTGGAGCTGGGAGCTGCAGGTGGATGTTGGCCAGGAGCCGTTCAGTCCTACAGGAACAGACGGGTGAGCCGTGGAACTGCACATCCTATAAACTCCTTGGCGTGGTCAAACGGTTCAGAATACAACTGGAATTCAGTCATTGGTTGTGATTGGCTTGTTAGCCAAGCGTTCTCAGCCACTAGGAGGACTAGTGTCCTTATGAAGATTAGATGTGTGGCTGGGTTTGGGTGTTTATAGGAAATGATACTTCTCAAGAACGCACAGAATGGGAGAAGATAAGCTATTGACATCTGAGTGAGCGAGGAGAAAAAAATCTCCAGTGTTTAAATGGATTTTGTCTTGTTTCAGTAGAGGTGATGGAGGCGGTCGTCTGGAGGTGCTCGTCTGGAGGTCCGTGGCGGTCGTCTGGAGGTGCTCGCCGTGAGGTCCGTGGCGGTCGTCTGGAGGTGCTCGCCGTGAGGTCCGTGGCGGTCGTCTGGAGGCGCTCGCTGCAGATGGAGGGAAGGCCGGGAGCCGTGCAGCCCAACGGATGCAGAACGGTGAGACACGGAACTGCACAGCTGCACATTTTTTCTAGGCTTGGTGAATTGTTTAGAATTAAAACTTTGACATGCAGCCACAGCAACTCTGAGGTGTTCTGAAAAATGTCAGATGCATTCTCAGCCACTAGGACCAGCTCCAGGATGTAGGCTAGGTGTGTGTGGCTGGCGGCTGGGTTAAATAATACCTCACTCAAGACTGCACAGTAGGGCATCAGTGAGATCTGTGGGAGCTAAAGCAGAGGAGGAGTTGATTATCTGCATCATGTACAGGGAGAAATGTGCAGTGTGCAAATCGAACGCGTCATTCGCCTTTCAGAAGGACTGAGGCGGAGGTCCTGGAGGCGGCGGTGGCCTGGAGGTCCTGGAGGCGTCCAACCTGGAAGGGGCGGCATGGAGGGCCAGGTGGCGGCTCCTCATCCAGTAAAGTTAAACTCATCTTCAGTGCATCCATGATGAAAGGGGAGAAATGTTCCAGTGTGCAACTGGAACTTGTGTCTCACATTTCAGAAGGGCCTGGAGGCGGCCAACCTGGAAGGCCTGGAGACGGCCGAGGTCCTGGAGGAGACGGCGGGCCTGGAGGTGGAGGCCAACCTGGAGGTCCTGGAGTCGGAGGGCCTGGAGGCGGCGGTTGGGACCAACCTGGAGGCGGTGGTTGGGACCAACCTGGAGGGCCTGAAGGCGGTGGTTGGGACCAACCTGGAGGGCCTGGAGGCGGTGGTTGGGACCAACCTGGAGGTCCCGGCGGTGTCCACCTGGCGGCGGTCAGCCTGGAGGGCCCGGCGGCGGTCAGCCTGGAGGGCCCGGCGGCGGTCAGCCTGGAGGGCCCGGCGGCGGTGGCGGCGTCCTGGAGGGCCCGGCGGCGGCGGCGGCGTCCTGGAGGGCCCGGCGGCGGCGGCGGCGGCGTCCTGGAGGGCCCGGCGGCGGCGGCGGCGGCGGCGGCGTCCTGGAGGGCCCGGCGGCGGCGTCCTGGAGGGCTCAGCGGCGGCGGCAGCGTCCTGGAGGGCTCGGCGGCGGCGGTGGCGTCCTGGAGGGCCCGGCGGCGGCGGCTCCTCATCCAGTAAAGCTAAACTCTTCTCCAGTGCATCATGAACGAGGAGGAATGTCCGGGGTGCAAATAGAACGTGTGTCACATTTCAGAAGAAATGAGGCGACGTTGCGGAGGTCCGGGCGGTTGGCCCGGTGGAGGTCCTGGAGGAGACGGTCCCGGCGGTGGAGGACGGCTGGGGGGGTCCGGCGGTGGAAGACCGAAGGCGGGTCGTGATTAGACCAACCAGCTCCTCATCCATGGAAGGTAAGCTCTTTCTCCAGGTCAATCTGATCAACGAGAAAATCACAGAGCGCAGCCATGAACTGTGGTATCGCCATGTGGGGACTAAACTCTAATGTTTAACTCGAATAACTGCAGTGTTTCCCCCAGCACTGTAGGGTTAAGGCCGTCTTAACAGTAGGGCCCTGCCTTGACTACCGATGTAGAAAAATTATATATAAAAAATAATTATGCAATAACAAAGTGCAAAACTCGTAGGGAAAGAAAACATACTTTCCTCAAGTACAAAAAATATAGATAAATAATTTGTCGGTAATACTGTATACTGTTCAAAACAATAGTCGTGCCATAAAGCATTTTGAATGCAATTGAAAAGGCGGTTGTATGTATTATTGCGAACTGAAACTCTCACCGAAGACCCCCCCCCCCCACCTTGACTAAGACATTGTCTGGGGGAAACACTGAACCGGGTTGTATCACTTAGTAGTGAGTACACTAGGGTAGCTGGGTTATCTCCAAATGGTAACTGAGTGTTTGCTCCAGCAGGATTGAAGGAGTCACTGGGGATGAAGATCACTGCTCAGGGGCTGACGACCACTCATCTTTCCGGAGAAGGTACATAAATTTACAGCTGATGTGATTAAAGTTCTGCAGTTCAGATCCGCTGATAAATGGTCCCATACCGTATCCACAGCGTCCTCATGGTGCAGGCGGTCAAACCTCCACCTCTTTGAAGAGACCAAGCAGCTTGATGACTGACTGGTTCTTTATACTCAAGACCTCGTCCCAGAGCAGAGGACAGACCTAAGGCCTGCAGCGCAGCCGACTAGAGTCTCCATGTGGAACCGGTAAGATACTGGATTCACCATATTGAGGACATTTTCATTTATTCAACAAGGTTAGTTTTGTTTGGCGGGTATGTTGCTTTGATACTAGGGGCTTCTTCTGTAACAAACTTTCTAGAGAATAAGATCTGACTTCAGCCAATCAGCGGGATGTCCTTGAACAAGAGCCAATGGCTGAAGGTGCTCAAACGCATTCTTTTGACTCGCTCCTCTACTATTGCTGTAATCAAGCTGGATGGCTATTTTGCTCCTTCTACTGACAAAATCAAGTCTGCCACCTGGTGGCTGAGGGCGTAGCAACTCGGGGTACATTGGAAACATGATAAGAAGAGCCTGTTTTTGACTATTGCGGTAAATAAATGCTTGTTTTTTCGCTAATTTAAGTCTATGAAATCAAATGCTGATTGAGACCAGATGGGGCTGTTCCTGCATTTATAGACATTTGATTGCCCTCGACACTGATTCTACTTTTTGCATCAATTTACTTCACAGTACTGAACTACACCAGTGTGTCCTACTCCCATAAACCCTGAGGATCCCTGGATGGCTACACCAGCACATTAATCCACACCCAACATCAACACACAGTGCACACTCTATAGAGCTCGTAAGTCCGCCCCTTGCGGCGGGACCTCGTGAGATCGTAAGATATGACTGGGTTTCAATGGAGGGAAAGTAATTATTTTCTCCATTTTATGTTGCACCACATTTTGGGGGAAGAATGTTTGAATCAATCTTTGTCATTTATTTCTGTACTCCATATCTGTAATCCCAGCTGTTGTATTTTAACACGGTAGCTGGGAACCCTCTTTATAGGGAGCGACTAGAGGGACGAGGCTGGAAGCAAACCTGAGCCTGGATCTTAACCTTCTTTCTAAACCAAATGCCGCAATTTAACCGCAAATAAAGTGAGGCCTAAAGTAACTTGACTCTCTTACCTAAACTTGCTTGCCTAAACTCGCTTGTCTAAACTCGCTTGCATAAAACCTAATCTCGCTTGCATAAAACCTGAACTTGCTTGGCTAAACTCGCGTCGCTTGCTTAATACCTGAACTTGCTTGCCTAAACTCGCTTGCCTAATACCTGAACTCGCTTGCCTAAACTCGCTTGCCTAAACTCGCTTGCCTAAACTCGCTTGCCTAAACTCGCTTGCATAAAACCTAAACTCGCTTAGCTTGACTCGCTTGCCTGTACTCGCTTGGCTAAACTCGCTTGGCTAAACTCGCTTGCATAAAACCTAAACTCGCTTAGCTTGACTCGCTTGCCTGTACTCGCTTGGCTAAACTCGCTTGCCTAATACCTGAAGTCGCTTGCCTGAAGTCGCATGCCTAATACCTGAAGTCGCTTGCCTAAAACCTAAACTTGCTTGTCCAAACATGTTACACAAAGTTAACCATCCATAATCTTTAACCCAAACCAGACTTGTCCCTGGGTCGCTCCACTTTAATTTAGAAGTTTCTTCTTTTACCTCATCTGCGTTTTGAGTTTCATTCTTTGAGGGCTTGAAGTGCTTTGGAGGATATTTGAACCTTTGTTTGCCGCATCAATAAACATGCTTTATCTTTACCCATTTTGTTTTGGATTGCATTTCTATGTGTAATCCGGCTAAATGTTCAGTGTCCTTACATGTAATGTCTATGGTCTGACGATAATCTGACCTCTTCATGAAGCAGAATGTGTGTGAATGTTGTCCCGTGAGCTCCAGGCTCTCTGTGGGCCTGTCAACGTCTCTTTAGCAAAAGGTTGGATAGTGAAATTCATTTTTGGGCCATTTTCATGTGTTCCTGAGTGTTTCAGACCTGTGGTGTTTCACATGAGACCTTAATGGGAACTTTTCTTTTTCTGCCTGCATACGTAATGCCTACATTAGTAGGGTGATCACTGTTGATCCCAATATTGATCATTAACCACCTCATTCTTTGGGATTACAAATCATGTAATTTATGAGCATATTTGCAAATGCCTCCAAATATCAGATTGTGTAAAAAAGAATGAAATGTAACCTGCTTGATTTAAAGAAAATAAAACATCCAAATATTATAAACCCGTTTTGTGTTGCTCTCTTACCATGTGGAAATGAGCAGATAGATATGTTTAGCTCTGATTTGCTGCCTCCTTTTGGTGTGCTGGGATTTGTTTAATATACTATTATCATTTCCAGGATAAGTTAATAACCTAGTATAGCCTACCCGGAAAAGAAGGGATACGATGGGCAGGGCAGGCTGTTTCGGTGTAAGTGAAATCCGCGAGCTGCTGATCATGTGAGAGAAGGTTATGTAGTCACATTAAAAAATACCTTGAAAGATGGTAGGCCTACGATCTACGAGAGACACAGAGGAACTTTCCTTATGAGGCTTTTGTCGGGATAAAAAACAAGTGCTCAGCAAAATTAACAATAAGTTGAAGTTTTTGCAATGGTAAATAGTTAATTTCGTTTGTAGCCTTTACTCAGACGTGAGCTCATTCTTGCATGCGGGTGTCCGGCTTGGCAGTGTAAAAAGGCCTATACATCATCCTGCCCAACAATATGGGCAGGATCTAGACCAAGCTCCCCTAATCGGGTCAGCAATAGCCGGGTTTCAATGCCCATAATCTGAGTTTGAATGCTACTGAATTAATGGTATGTTGCATTTTTTGTTTTACATCATATTCTAAATTGCGCGCCAATCAATGAAACCTTATGCGGAATCAGATAGTCGGCTCTTTGCTGCACATTAAGATAAATGTAGTTGTCACACAAGCTATTTTTGTAATTATTTCAGGGGGGAAAATGCCTTGAAAAAATGTAGTAGTGCGTTCAGGATAAGGACTAATGTAGCATATGTCAGCCTAGGCCTAATCAATTGTGTTTTAATATCTTTAGCATTCATATTATTGCAGTCTAATCTTTTCGTAGGCTATTCTGTTGATGGCCTTGATGGGGAGATATTTTAACGCTTTTTAACCCCATTTTCCTACATCATTCCTGCGTCGCCCCCTCCTATGGAGCCCATTTCAGCACCATGTCAGTAGACGGTTACAATCCTACGAACGTCGTGAGTGCAGTGAACGCGCGTTCGAAGCGCTCCAAAGAAATTTACGATGGCTTGCAAGATCCATCGTGAGAATGATCGTACGAGCATCGTTATCGGGAAACGGAGCCCTGATGCCCATGATCCTCTGTTGGTGCTTACATTGATAGATAGACTTTGGCTCTTATTATGAATATTCATGACATGCAAACATCTTGCCTCTGCTAGGCTAACAGCACTGTCCGTAACACACGCACGCACAAACACAGGACAGGAACACACACACACGGCCACGGTGGAGAGGTCATCTCTCTTATGACGTCACAATGAGCTGCATGACGTTGGAATTGTTTTCTAAGAATCTTTAACGTTTGCATGTCTACTGTTGCACACATATTGAAAAACGCTTCTGAACAAAAGACATCGCTCGACGATTTCCGTCTTATTAATAAGCTTATTCTGTCTGTGTTGTTTCTGCAAGGAACGAACGGAAAACAAAGGTATGTTACGGTCACTTAACGAAAAAAATTAAATGATTTACTAGGGAACGGGCTGTTAAATAGGATTCATTTGTTGAGTTTATAGGCTCTGTCGTATGTGTGCGATCGTTTACCTGACGCATCGTTTCATAACGCGGCCCTCAAGTCGGACAAGTCGTTTTATTTTTCCCATCACATTTAATCGTCACCATAATGCAAAATTGCATTATGTCAGCACTTTGAAGTGGGCTAAAGACCGAATTTCACATAAGTTCAGGCACTGACTGATATGACCATACTAACTGTTGTACCGACTACTTGTACACAAGGAACCATTAGATTTTACTGTATAGATTTAGAGAAAATGTCATTTGAAAAACGTACACATGCATATTCTCGCCTTTGCAAAATTGCATTATGTCAGCAAGTGGGCTATAGACCGAATTTCACATAAGTTCAGGCACTGACTGATATGACCATATTAACCCGTGTGCCGACTACTTGTACACAAGGAACCATGTTATTTTACTGTAGATTTTGAGAAAATGTCATTTGAAAAACGTACACATGCATATTCTCGCCTTTGTAAAATTGCATTATGTCAGCACTTTGAAGTGGGCTATAGACCGAATTTCACATAAGTTCAGGCACTAACTGATATGACATACTAACTGTTATACCAACTACTTGTACACAAGGAACCATTAGAATTTACTGTATAGATTTAGAGAAAATGTCACTGACTGATATGACCGTACTGACTACTTGTACACAAAGAACCATGTGATTTTACTGTATAGATTTAGAGAAAATGTCATTTGAAAAACGTACACATGCATATTCTTGCCTTTGCAAATTTGCATTATGTCAGCAATTTGAAGTGGGCTATAGACCGAATGTCACATAAGTTCAGGCACTGACTGATATGAACATACTAACTGTTGTACTGACTACTTGACCACAAGGAACCATTCGATTTTACTGTATAGATTTTGAGAAAATGTCATTTGAAAAACGTACACATGCATATTCTCGCCTTTGCAAATTTGCATTATGTCAGCAATTTGAAGTGGGCTATAGACCGAATGTCACATAAGTTCAGGCACTGACTGATATGAACATACTAACTGTTGTACTGACTACTTGACCACAAGGAACCATTTGATTTTACTGTATAGATTTTGAGAAAATGTCATTTGAAAAACGTACACATGCATATTCTGCTGGCCAATGGAGTCGAAGGTCCGCACTGGCGGCCAACTTGCCACAGTCAGCTGCTCACCCATAACACTGTATTGACTTGGTAGTGGTACATGTACTTTTTAAATAACCTTAACCACCTTGCTACATTTTCAAACGGTTTGTTTTGTTATAAACGTCAGAGATGTAGTTACGGCACTGCATACTTGATACTGATGAATAATTAGGATTATTCATCAGTATAATTATGAATAATTAAAAAAATTGAAATGTTCTAAAATATTATAACCACGTTAATAAGGTTTGTAAGAAACCCAACCGTTGTTAAAACGGTTGAAAATGTAGCAAGTTATGGTTATTTATAAAGTACATGTACCACTACCAACACAATGTTATGGGTGAGCAGCTGACTGGCAAGATGTCCGCAAGTGCTGACATTCTAGACGCCGCCGTAAGACAGCTAGTGTTCTACATGTCTACACACGTAGGTGAAGGGTTTTATTTTGAAAACGTTGCGAGATACCACCCAAAGGCTGTTTAGAGTAAAGGCGCACGAAGATTTTGTGTGACGGCTGGTTTAACCGCGGATGAACGAATGGCGGCTCACTTGACCGCAGTTCCAACGTCCCCAAACTAAACCACAGCTATGTCCTGCTTCCTACGGCAGTTTATTTTAATTACAAAACTAGGTTAATCAATTCCCTGTATACAACAGAGAAAGCTAGGATAAGATGCTACACCATGTATTAGGCAAGGCAACTTTATTTATATAGCACTTTTCATACACAAGGCAGACTCAAAGTGCTTCACATATAAACATTGTCATACAATAAAATAAAATAATAGGTAAGTAAAAGAAAAACATATGCAAAAAGATAGAAAGTTAAAAAGGCATTTTAGTATTAAAATAGAAAATAAAGGCAAAGTTAAAAAAGCTTTTTAGAAAGTGCAATGTATTTAAGATTTAGCAGAAAGCTATAGCAAACATAAAAGTCTTCAGTCTTGTTTTAAAGGTGCTCAGAGTTGGGGCAAGTCCAGCTATTTTTTGCTTAGTAACTAAATCCTGCTTTCCCATGTTTTGTGTTTACTCTGGGGATAATTAACAGATTGGTCTCAGAGCTTCTTAGTGGTCTAAAAGGCTGATGTAGTGGAAGCATATCAGTTAAATATTTTGGGCCTAAACCATGTAGGGATTTATAGGTAAGCAACATGATTTTAAAATCAATTCTCTGACCTACAGGAAGCCAATGTAACGATTTCAGAATTGGTGATTAGTACTATACTACAAAGAAAACAGAACAAGTACTATGTTTAAGGGCCGGGACGTGCAACATACAATAAGTGCGTAGTGCGGGGATGAGGGAGATCCAACAGGTGGTCGGGCCACCGGTAGAGGGCAGCAGAGACACAGAGTCCGGATCTCTGCTGTCACACAATCAAGGATTTACAAAGAGAGAAGGAATGTGTTATCATCTAAGTACCTAATCGACTGAAAACACACACACACACACACACACACACACACACACACACACACACACACACACACACACACACACACACACACACACACACACACACACACACACACACACACACACACACTTTCACACACACACACACACACACACACACACACACACACAACACACATACACAACACTCACACATTCTCTCTCTCTCTCTCTCTCTCTCTCTCTCTCTCTCTCTCTCTCTCTCTCTCTCTCTCTCTCACACACTGTCACCTATACACACACATATAGACACACACACAGACACACATACACACACACATATAGACACACACACACACACACACACACACACACATTCTCTCACACACGCACACACACAGACACACACACGCACACTCACCTACACATACAAACAGGGTTCCCGCAGCGGTTCTAACTGGTTCTACATTCTTAATCTGTTTCCAATTAAGGAACTCAGCAGCTGAGATCGTTGGCGTGTTCTAAGCCGGAAACACGACAACAACGTGATGATTCAGGCCATCATCTGTTTACACTCCTCCTCTCCTTCTCTCCTCTCCTGTCTCCTCTCCTCTCCTATCTCCTCCGCTCATCCCCTCTCCTCCTCTCCTCTCTCCTCTCCTTTCCTCTCCTAATGGTGTAAACACAACACCGTCACCTCGAGGTGAAGCTGTTAACTAACAGGTGGGGGAGTGGCCTGGAATGAATATGAATATTGAACATGTAATTATGCAAATTGGGGCCCTGTCTCCTCCAGGTCAGAGGTCATCAGTTCTTTATTGACACCAACACCATCACACACATGACCGAACTAAATCAGATTCAACCGTTCATTGAGAGGCGCGTGCGCGGCGCGCCCTTGTCGGGCCACGCGGCAGACTCCACCGCGGGCTTCAGTCCCGCCGGTGGAGCGCGAGACAACACGCCTCGTCTCGGCCCAGCGGCTAGCGGACCGACAGACACGCGGGACTCGCGGGAAAGCGTGCAGACGTCTTCCAGCCAGCAGAGCGCGCGGACCAAGCGGCACGGGGCGGTGCGCGGACTCTTTCCATTCGTTCACTTTTCATATTCGGGGATTTGACCTCAGCTCCTCCTCTGCTCCTCCTCCCTACTTCCTGAGGAGCTTGCGGAGGACGGCGGACCGCGCGGAAGGAGACGTTAACGGAGCGAAGGAGAGACGGGAGGAAGGATTTAGGAGAGACGGGAGGAAGGATCTAGGAGGGGAGAGCGAGCGGAATGGCGGACCGCGACCCGGTCCCGCTGCCGGTGGAGGTGCGCGCGCGGCTGGCGGAGCTCGAGCTGGAGTTATCAGAAGGTGAGTCCTGTGTGCGCGTATTGTTTTGTAGCGGCTCGCGGTCCCCGGTGGTCTCCGGTGGTCTCATGCACCCGGGAGTTCTCCCTCCTTAGGGCTCGCGGAGGACGGTAGTGAGATGACACTTTACCGGACGGTACCGACGGGAAGGATTAACGGAACGTGTGTGTGTGTGTGTGTGTGTGTGTGTGTGTGTGTGTGTGTGTGTGTGTGTGTGTGTGTGTGTGTGTGTGTGTGTGTGTGTGTGTGTGTGTGTGTGTGTGTGTGTGTGTGTGTGTGTGTGTGTGGGGGGGGGGGGGGGGGGTCATGACACGTCGATAACAACTTTGTGTGTCTGACTCCGCTGGGAGTTCGTTTCTCCGGAGAATGCCGACAATGCGGTCGAGACCCGAACCTGCTGTTCGGGGTGGGCTGCGAACCAACACCGTACCCGAACTAGTCCCTCCTCGCGCGCCGCCACGGGGGGTCGAGCAGAGGAAACCCACCGATATCGATTCTCACAGCACTCTGCCTAAAGTCATCTGTCACATTTTGACACACACACACACACACACACACACACACACACACACACACACACACACACACACACACACACACACACACCTATACACACATCTATACACAACATACACACATCTATACACTCATCTATACATAACATACACACATCTACACAACATGAACACACTTATATACACAACACATACATACATCTATTCAACATGAACAAACATCTATACACAACATGAACACACATCTATAAACCCCCAATGCACACATCAGTTTCATTACATAATGTCCTCATTTTTTAGTTGAACGACTGCAGACAGACAGACGCAGATAGATAGCGGACAGTTATAGTAGATAAACAGACAGGTATGTGAGACAGTCAGACAGGTGTTTTACACAGACAGGTATGTCCGACAGAAAGTGAAATGACCTTTGGATGAAAAAACACATTTATCTTTCTTATCATGGACATTTTATGTCCATGATATGTGTGTGTGCGTGTGTCAGCAGACTTCTGTTTCTGTTGTTCGTTTTATTATTCTGATGAACTCTCAAACATTCTCCCATTGGCAATTAGTTTCTCATTCATGCACAATCAGTCTCTCTCTCTGTCTCTCTCCCTCCCCCCATACCTAGGAGCTTCTGAATGAATGAATGGCTTAATGAATGAATTGCTTAATGAATGAATGGCTTAATAAATGACTGGCTTAATGAATGAATGAACGCGTGGGACTCCATGATTTTGAAGTTTTGCTTGGTGTCCCGCCCTCTTTCGAGCCATGCACTAACCCTCCTCGAAGTGGGAATGTCTAGAATCACACCAGCAACCGTACACTCCTCATATCACTCTACTGTACACTCCTCATATCACTCTACTGTACACTCTTCATATCACTCTACTGTACACTCCTCATATCACTCTACTGTACCCTCCTCATATCACTCTACTGTACACTCCTCATATCACTCTACTGTACCCTCCTCATATCACTCTACTGTACCCTCCTCATATCACTCTACTGTACACTCCTCATATCACTCTACTGTACACTCCTCATATCACTCTACTGTACACTCCTCATATCACTCTACTGTACACTCCTCATATCACTCTACTGTACACTCCTCATATCACTCTACTGTACACTCCTCATATCACTCTACTGTACACTCCTCATATCACTCTACTGTACACTCCTCATATCACTCTACTGTACACTCCTCATATCACTCTACTGTACACTCCTCATATCACTCTACTGTACACTCCTCATATCACTCTACTGTACACTCCTCATATCACTCTACTGTACACTCCTCATATCACTCTACTGTACACTCCTCATATCACTCTACTGTACACTCCTCATATCACTCTACTGTACACTCCTCATATCACTCTACTGTACACTCCTCATATCACTCTACTGTACACTCCTCATATCACTCTACTGTACACTTCTCATATCACTCTACTGTACACTCCTCATATCACTCTACTGTACCCTCCTCATATCACTCTACTGTACCCTCCTCATATCACTCTACTGTACACTCCTCATATCACTCTACTGTACACTCCTCATATCACTCTACTGTACACTCCTCATATCACTCTACTGTACACTCCTCATATCACTCTACTGTACCCTCCTCATATCACTCTACTGTACACTCCTCATATCACTCTACTGTACACTCCTCATATCACTCTACTGTACACTCCTCATATCACTCTACTGTACACTCCTCATATCACTCTACTGTACACTCCTCATATGTGTTATCCCGTCGTTTGAACCGTGAATCCAAACTTAAAAAGGTGTTCCGATCCGTCCAACCCCCCGCCTATGTGGTCCCCCCGCGAGGTGTCGTAGTGGACCCTGGCTGGGGTTCTGTCTGATGGAGGAGGAGGGGATGAATATTTATGATGTGTCTGGAGTGTCTGTCTGGCAGGCTGAGGCTGGGGTGGAGTTGGGCTGATGATAGGGGTGGAGGTGTTGATGGGTGGTGGTGATGGTGGTGGTGGAAAACGCCTTAGAGTGGATGGCGGTGGTTATGGTGAGGGTGGAGGTGGTGTTGGTGGGAGTGGATGGCGGTGGTTATGGTGAGGGTGGAGGTGGTGTTGGTGGGAGTGGATGGCGGTGGTTATGGTGAGGGTGGAGGTGGTGTTGGTGGGAGTGGATGGCGGTGGTTATGGTGAGGGTGGAGGTGATGTTGGTGGGAGTGGATGGCGGTGGTTATGGTGAGGGTGGAGGTGGAGGTGGTGTTGGTGGGAGCGGATGGGGACGGTGGTGGTGCTGTAGAGGCTGGTGTTGGTGGGAGCGGATGGGGACGGTGGTGGTGCTGTAGAGGCTGGTGTTGGTGGGAGTGGATGGGGACGGTGGTGGTGCTGTAGAGGCTGGTGTTGGTGGGAGTGGATGGGGACGGTGGTGGTGCTGTAGAGGGTGGTGTTGTTGGCTAACCGAGTCAACAATAGTGTGTGTGCTGCTGGGCCACAGGTGATCACAGACACGGACCAGGTATCTGAACGTTTGAGCCTTTCAAAGACCCTCTGGGGGTGGATCTCCTGGAGGGGGAGCTGGAGGGAGAGGCCTGAGAACGGAGAGCTTAGCAGGATGCTGACGACTGGTTGGGACGCGATCCAGGCCCACTAAAGTAGTCGGGGGCATGAAGACATTACAGGAGCCTTGAGCAATAAGAGCATTCAACCGTGGAGTCTCAGACCAGAGAGGGTCCGACATCTGAGCCCAGGAAGTCATTGAGCAAACCACCACTGAAACCAGAGGGAGAGGTTCCACCTGAAGCACCTCAGAGGGTTCCAGCGTGGACACGACCTGAAAGGTCTTAATTCAATCAGGTTCACTGAAACCAATAAAGGTCTTAATTAAGTCGGGTTAACTGAAACCGATAAAGGTCTTAATTCAGCCGTCCATCGTATTGGACCAGGGCGTGTTTTCGTAAAGCGCTGACAGCTTTCCCACATGGTCGCCGAGGCAACGTCCGAACTGTGTTCTGCTGAAGTGTGATTGGCTGAGCTGACACTTGAACTCTAACTGCTACCAGGGCTCCTGAGAGCCGAGGGCCCCGATTGGTCGACGGCTCCCCAGAGACGTTGTCGAAACGGAATGTTCCGGTGGCAGTTGGGATGGCATAGTAGGGCGGTGATGTCATCCTGCTGCAGCTGACCGGGGGAGGGGAGGGGGGGAGAGGGGGGTTTCATCATCACCCCCCCCCAGGCATGTTGCTGTAAGCAGAAACTTAAATCCTCTCTCTCTCTCTCTCTCTCTCTCTCTCTCTCTCTCTCTCTCTCTCTCTCTCTCTCTCTCTCCTTAACATCCCATAATAGCTCCCCTGATGACAGCTTTCCTCCGCAGCCCAAATGGTTTGTACAACTGTCTTAACGTCCGCTCCGTTTACACTGTGACCTCCGATCCCGTCGCGACCCCGTCCTAAAGCTGCCAGACCTTTGATCTCTGCTGGCCTGGGTCTCAGGACCAGTAGCTGGCTCTCTGAGAGAGGGAGGTCTGGTCCAGTGGTAGTACTAACTAGGTAGGGGTTAGACAGTACAGAGACAGGTCATTAAGGAGCAGGTAGGGGTTAGACAGTACAGAGACGGGTCATTAAGGAGCAGGTAGGGGTTCGATAGTATAGAGACGGGTCATTAAGGAGCAGGTAGGGGTTAGACAGTACAGAGACAGGTCATTAAGGAGCAGGTAGGGGTTAGACAGTACAGAGACAGGTCATTAAGGAGCAGGTAGGGGTTAGACAGTACAGAGACGGGTCATTAAGGAGCAGGTAGGGGTTAGACAGTACAGAGACGGGTCATTAAGGAGCAGTTAGGGGTTAGACAGTACAGAGACGGGTCATTAAGGAGCAGGTAGGGGTTAGACAGTACAGAGACGGGTCATTAAGGAGCAGATAGGGGTTAGACAGTACGGAGACAGGTCATTAAGGAGTAGGTTGGGGTTAAACAGTACAGAGATGAGTCTTTGAGGAGACACATACTACAACACATACTCTTCATTTTTCTTATTAAATGTATTTATCTCACTATTTTCTGTGGTGTTTAGTGTAGCTATCTGGACTCTATATTATCTAGAGCTTCTATAGACCAATCAACCAGAGCTGCTAAGCCCCACCCCCTCCCCTGACATCATCCTGTCAATAGAGCTTCTGTGTGGGAAACACTGACGCTTTGTCTCTCTCGCTCTCGCTCTCTCTCTCTCTTCAGTAGAGCTTTACAAGATAAGAGCTCAAATGATGAATGAATCCCATCTGTGCTCTGTCACAATAAAAGCCCCCCTCCTGACTTCCTCCCTCAACCTTTCATAACATTGAGTAACCCTTGGGTTTCCCTCCCCCCCCGATACCTGACACTTAGCACCGGGCTCGGAGGCTAATAACACATCTCTGAGGCGCTGGTTTGAGATGCAGAGGTTGGGTGGTTGGGACGTTATCTGTTGGTCTGGGTGATAAACCGACGGCACAACAGCTGCCGGGGGGGAGACAGAGAGAGGGAGGGAGGGAGGCAGGGAGGGGGGAGAGGGAGAGATTATGAAGAGAGGAGAGAAGGAATTGGATGTAGTAGTTTTGCCAAGTTATATGTTAGCTAGTGTAGTAAGCTATAGCGTAGTTGGATAAGTGTAGCTAACTGTAGTGAAGCGTCTATCTGTGTTACGGTGTAGTAAGTTAAGGGTGTTCATAGCTTAGCCTAGCTCGCTAAGTGTAGCTAGCTGTAGTGTAGCGTCTGTATCTGTGTTACGGTGTAGAAAGTTAAGGGTGTTCATAGCTTAGCCTAGCTCGGTTGGCGTGTCGGGGAGGAGAGGCAGTACCAGGCGACCTTTGACCTGCAGCCTCCCTGTTCATAAACAAACCTGTCAGGTCCATGTGGTCACTTCCTGTTCACCAGACACAAGGAGGACGCACACCCTTTAGACATTCTCTCGCTCTCGCTCTCGCTCTCTCTCTCCTTCTATCTTTCTCTCTCTCTCTCTCTCTCTCTCTCCTTCTCTCTCTCTCTCTCTCTCTCTCTCTCTCTCTCTCTCTCTCTCTCAGGACTGTGTCGGTCATCAATATTTATCCTATTAGAGCTGAATGGAGCTCAACGCTCGAGACAGCAGAGAGCACCAAGAGAACTTAGTTAGCTGCATCAGCTTGGCTGATGTTAGCTGCTAGCTCGCTGGCTCTTGATTGTCGGAGGAGGCCTTTATGACCCACATCTGTTGCTAATGTGTTCGCACCAAACAAAAAGGTGTGTGTGTGTGTGTGTGTGTTTATGAGCGTGTGTGTGTGTGTGTTTATGAGCGTGTGTGTGTGTGTGTGTGTGTTTATGAGCGTGTGTGTGTGATGCGCTGTGCACGTCACGTGCCTGGCACCCTGGTTCGTGACCGGCTCTGGTGGTACACTTCTAGAACGTTCCTCCAGGTTCCTCTGGTCTCGAGGATCTAGAACCTCACGGAACCCCGCCTGCTGATCTGAGGGTGAGGGGACCTCGCTCCAGAGGCAATGTTGAGAGGGAGAGCCTCTTTCAGGGTGTGTGTGTGTGTGTGTGTGTGTGTGTGTGTGTGTGTGTGTGTGTGTGTGTGTGTGTGTGTGTGTGTGTGTGTGTGTGTGTGTGTGTGTGTGTGTGTTTTTGTTGTGTTGTGTCTGAGTGTGTGCGTGTGTGTGTGTGTCTGAGATTTAGCGTTCAGAAGAGCGGCCCGCTCCTCCTGGTGTTCCTGTGGGGGCCCCGGAGGGGGCCATGGGGTGCCCCCCCGGGGTGCAGGAGGAGGTGGACGGTGGGTCCCACTCTGGTCTTACGGCCCGGAGACCCCTGCACCCTTCAAACCACACGATGTAGACCCCGACACAGTGAGTGTGTTGACCGGAGCTCCT
>NC_082389.1:10075805-10078819 GCF_031168955.1 Gadus macrocephalus
GAGACCTCCTCCTCCTCCAGGTCACTTCCTGCGGCTCACCTCCTGTGAGAGGCTGGGCAGGAAGCACTTCCCAACTATTTCTGATAAACAGGAAGTGGTCACTGTCCTTCTGGAAGTCTGTTGTCTGGCCTGAAGGAAAATAAACACGACTGAATAAAAACAAGAGGTTATTAACGTACTGAAAATAAAGCCTCATGTCATGTTCTATGAGCAGCGTTACCATGGCGCAGAATAGAGCACTACATTTTGGTTCTGGAGGTAGAAATCCCCCTCATATTCTCCATAAAGGTTTTGATTAAAAACCATAATATCGTAACCATCCAAAGTATAAGTACTACGCGCCGTTATCTTGTGAATCGATGGTATATGCTCCTGTAGAAGCCGCAATATAAGGAAGTTAACTTCTAGTTTTTGCCATGTCATTTAAAAGCACTACACTACCCACAATCCAAGAGTGTAACACAACGTCTTTGATTGGTGGAGCTCGCTGTTACCATGGAATCGTTTACTGCACCCACGAGGGACAAGTCGCCGATGACTGCTAATGCCACTGAACTCGATCGCTGACGCAGCAACCATGGTTAGATGAATGGAAAGGTAGAGAGTTGTTGTAGGAATTGTACAAGAAGTGAGCTCTTCATGTTGAAAAACCATGGACATATTATAGAATGGACACCGGATTCCAAAATGGCGCCCATTCATTCCTATGTAAACTGCTCAATGGCGCAGGGCAACATCAAGGAGAGATAAGCTTCCGCATCATGGGAGCCTAGCCACGCCCTAGTTCATGACGTACCGGATGCAGAAATATTCTTGTTTTTTAGCATTGTTAGCATTGTAGCATCATAAGCGACAAAAGCGAGAGGTCTGAGCGATCGCAGTCGCATCGTTTACCGACCATGGAAGTATAAGTTAACTTAAAGATTGCTCCATATAACATATAATACCAACAACATAGTAAATGTATGTTGGCCTAGAAAACAATACAGTTCAATGTTATTGCTTAAGAAACAGATTCCATCCAACTATTTACGAAAAAGGCTATCAATAATTTATGTACAAATAAATGGTGAATCGCAATGATCGCAAGCAGAGGTACTTGAGTCATTGAGCAGCAGCTGAACCAGTCTAAAAATCCCTTTATCACTAAAACACTTTTGGTGATAAAAAGTCACCACAGCGCCTAAAAACCATCAACGTCATTCAAGTAAAAGGAAAAACCTTGGTCACGAGAAGTTAACGGAGCTGTGCACTAGGCCCTCTTGCCGGGCCGAACAACATTTGTTTCACTACGACTCCTTTCAGCTGCCCACCCCTCCTTCTCCAGCAAAAAATAATAGCATAAAACAGCTAATAAAACGCTTGAGGTGGCGTTTTGAAAAGAGAAAACCTAAATTTTTTTGGTACATGGCATAAAGATAATTACGAGCCTTGGATTGATATTCAGTCATTATTTGCGGAGACACATTCCTGTTCCCCACTTGTATTGGAGTGAACGGAGCTATCTACTTCCGGGGCCTTTGAATCGAGGCCACTGCCCGTCCACTGCCCGTTTAAACAGCTGCAATACCAGGCTTGGTCGCTGAGCACTGGTGGATAGCGGAAGTATGCACTGTTCCTGGGGGCTTGCGAAAAACACCAGAGACGTTCATAAGGGGGCGGTCCCTGTTACCCTACAGTGTAAGAGGTACCGCGCCCCCTACATTTGCCATTCATTTTGTCCATAAACTTTTCGGAAAATCGTCAAATAAGGAGTCTTAAGTCTGGAAACGAGCCAATCATCTGTCCCTTTAGACGTGACCGTTAAACATTTGATTTGGGGCAAAACAAGCAACTTTCTTGGAAATCTTTGGAAAAATGCTCCGGAAAGTGAGCTGCTTTATTATATATATATATATATATATATATATATATACATATATATATATATATATATATATATATATATATATATATATATATACATATATATATATATATCTGAGTCAATGTGAGTCTTTAGTTGAGTTTGACATGTAAGAAGGAGGCATCGGAACCATGTTGTTGTGGAGCAGCGGCTGAGAGTGTGTGTGTGTGTGTGTGTGTGTGTGTGTGTGTGTGTGTGTGTGTGTGTGTGTGTGTGTGTGTGTGTGTGTGTGTGTGTGTGTGTGTGTGTGTGTGTGTGCACTAGTGGTAGCACTAGCAGATACGCACTCCTGAACAAAGACCGCCTCAGTGTTATGTCATCACAGCAACAGGTGTCGCTTCTCACACACACGTGCACACATGCATGTGTGTGCGTACAAACACCCACATGGTAATGAATACTGACTGTCACTCTTTCTCTTCTCTCTCTCCCCCTCCCTCCCTTCATAGTAAGAGCAATGCTCTTTTCCTGATGACCAAAGACAGATGCGTGTGTGTGGGTGTGTGCTTGTGTGTGTCCATGTGTGTTTGTGTTTGTGTGTGTGTGTGTGTGTGTGATGAGAGAGCTCATTAAGCTGTAGAAGAAGGAATCTCTTCTCTGCTAAATGTCCCGTCTTGTCCTACTCTCTCTCTCTTTTCACTAAACATTCAATTTCTCCCTCCCCCCTCTCACCCTCCCACCCTCCCCCAGTGGGGGGTGTATGTGTGTGTGTGTGTGTGTGTGTGTGTGTGTGTGTGTGTGTGTGTGTGTGTGTGTGTGTGTGTGTGTGTGTGTGTGTGTGTGGACTTGCCAGGTGATCATCTTCCTGTGTCAGTGCTGGGTTTCCTGTCCTGACAGGAAACAGGAAGTGAGGTCAGCAGGTGACTGCGGACCCGGCAGGAGGTGCGTCCGTAGGGCCGTCAAACACTCAACATGGCCGCCGGTCATCTGCAGAACAACCTCCCCCTCCCCCTTCCCTCCTCCCCCCTCCCTCCTCCCTCCTCCCTCCTCATCCCCCTCACTGTGTCTGAGTGATTCTGCTCTCTCACTGCTGGACTGGAGTTTCTCAACTCACTGCCTCACTCTTCCACTCTGTCTCACTCTCCAACTCTCTCACTTTCTCACTATC
>NC_082389.1:10083919-10116419 GCF_031168955.1 Gadus macrocephalus
GTTGTGTATGTCATGTAGCATGTTGTTGACCTGTGGTTGTGCGTCATGTAGCATGTTGTTGACCTGTGTTGTGCGTCAGATGACCTCCCTAAGAAGAAGCCCTCTCTGCTCTTCAAGCCGTCCAACCCTGAGAGCCTCGCCTACCTCGACTTCAGCGTGTCCACCACCGGCATGCTGGCCGGGGTCAAGGTACACACACACACACACACACACACACACACACACACACACACACACACACACACACACACACACACACACTAACCCACACAGACACGTACGCACACACTGAAAGACACACACACACACACCCACACACACACATACAGACAGACATATACACACGCTCACTCACGCACAGACACACACACACACACCCACACAGATACACACCGCTCACATCGTGATGTTTAGCTCCGCCCAGGGTGGGTGTGTCCCCGTGTGGGAGGAGTCTGAGGGTGTGGTGTTCCCCAGATGAGTCACGCCTCCACCAGCGCCTTCTGCCGCTCCATCAAGCTGCAGTGCGAGCTGTACCCGTCACGGGAGGTGGCCGTCTGCCTGGACCCCTACTGCGGCCTGGGCTTCGTGCTCTGGTGCCTCTCCAGGTGGCCCCCACACACACACACACACACACACACACACACACACACACACACACACACACACACACACACACACACATACACACACACACACACATATATGCAAACACACACCAACACACGCACACACACAAGCACGCTCACACACAGATACACATAAATACGCACAAACACATGCATACGCTCACACACAGACACAGATACATACGCACACAAACAGACATACACACGCAATGTTACTCGAAGCGTGTACTCAGGCAAGTGTTTAACGTGAGGTGTGTGTGCAGTTTGTAGCGTGAGATGTGTGTGCAGTGCGTACCGTGTGGTGTGTGTGCAGTGTGTAACTCTAGGTGTGTGTGCAGTGTGTAACATGAGGTGTGTGTGTACAGTGTGTAACCCTAGGTGTGTTTGCAGTGTGTAACCCTAGGTGTGTGTGTGCAGTGTAACCCTAGCTGTGTGTGTGCAGTGTTTAACCCTAGGTGTGTGTGTGCAGTGTGTAACCCCAGGTGTGTGTGTGCGGTGTGTTACCCTAGGTGTGTGTGCGGTGTGTAACCCTAGGTGTGTGTGTGCAGTGTGTAGCCCTAGGTGTGTGTGCAGTGTGTAACCCTCGGTGTGTGTGTGTGCAGTGTGTACTCAGGCCACCAGTCCATCCTGATCCCCCCGGCGGAGCTGGAGCTGAACCCGGGGGTCTGGCTGCTGGCCGTGAGCCAGCTGAGGGTCCGAGACTCCTTCTGCTCCTACAGCGTCATGGAGCTGTGCACCCGCAGCCTGGGCCAGCAGACCGACGGGCTCAAGGTGGGACACACACACACAGACACACACGCACACACACATACAGGCATGGACACACACACACAGACACACATACAGACATGGACACACACACACACATGCACATGGACACGCACACACAAACACCCACGGGCACACACAGACACACATACAGACATGGACACACGCACACACACACACATGCACATTGACACGCACACACACACACACACACATACAGACATGGACACACACACACACACACACAAAAATATGCGCAAACATACACGTGTGCTCAAGGTACACACGCATGCATGTGTCAGACGACCTTCTGTGTGATTTACTCCCCCCCCAGGCGAAGGGTCTGGACCTGTCTCGCGTGCGGACCTGCGTGGTGGTGGCGGAGGAGCGGCCCCGCACCGCCCTCAGCCAGTCCTTCTCCAAGCTCTTCAGGGACCTGGGGCTCCACACCCGCGCCGTCAGCACCTCCTTCGGCTGCAGGGTCAACCTGGCCATCTGCCTGCAGGTGGGCGTCCCTTCCTCCTCCTGCTGCTCCTCCTCCTGCTGCTCCTCCTCCTCCTGATTCTCCTCCTCCTGCTCCTCCTCCTCCTGCTCCTCCTCCTGATGCTCCTCCTGATGCTCCTCCTCCTGCTCCTCCTCCTCCTGCTCCTCCTGCTCCTGCTCCTCCTGCTCCTGCTCCTCCTCCTGATTCTCCTCCTGCTCCTCCTCCTCCTGCTCCTCCTCCTGATGCTCCTCCTGATGCTCCTCCTCCTGCTCCGCCTCCTGCTTCTCCTCCTGCTCCTCCTGCTGCTCCTACTCCTCCTCCTGCTCCTCTTCCATCACTCTAGGGCTCAACCTCTCTCTCTTTCTCTCTCTGTCTCTCTGTCTCTCTCTCAGGAGGTGTCTCAGTGTTAGGGTTATGGCCGTATATATATATACGTACGCTAGCTAGGCTATGCTAAGATTCAGGCTAACTTCTGCCCACGTAGCTATTGCTAGCTATCACTAACAGCTCAACCTCACCCTCAGGGAGCATCATCGTACAGCTATGCTAACTCATGCACTCATCCATTCGCTCGTCGTGTGTGGTTGCCCTAGAGATTCCCAGGTTGCCCAGATTAACTCTGCACACTATTATGTCTTTACCCTTATTTATTCTTTACCTAACACTTAGATTTAAGAACAACAAAACCTAACTTGGCACTCGTTAATGAGCACTAATACTAGCACTAATAAAAGTGATTATCACTCTTATTTAAGCTCTGTGCTCGCTTCGTCCTTTGTTATTGTTTTAGTTTTATTTCCATTTTGACATTTCTTTGTTCCCTCCTCTTCCTCCTTGTTTTGCATAACCCCGCCCACATCCCCCCTCATATATGGTCTTGTCTCCGCCCCCTCCCACCCCCTCCCTCTTCTGCTGTAGCCTCATAGGCTCGGGAAGCTTGCCGACCAGGTAGGAAACATCCAAGCCCCGCCCCTACTGACTCCTCCCCCTCCGTTTGACCCCGCCTCCTCAATTACCTAGACTCGCCTCCATGCTCTTGCTTCTACTTGCTCTGCTGGACTCAATGCTTGGAGGAGAGTGGGCATTATCTTCCATGTTTACAAAGTAAAAGTCCTCAATAGATCAACAGGTCTGCTGGTGTCTGGGTGCAGGTGGACATGGAAGAGCTCTTACTTTGAAAAGACCGTACTCTAGACAGTTAGCACTTAGTGACTTAGTGACTGAAATTCCTATGGTGCTGTCCTGAAAGAGTTCATGTGTTCATGACTTCATGAGCCCCTCGGTGTTGTGTTGTTCATGAGTCACTGTGGGGTTGTGCTGAAGTTTTCATGTGTTCATGTTTTCATGAGCCATGGTGTTTCGGTCTTGTAGGAACAGCATTGCTAATGTCCCCCACAGACCCTAGTGGTCTGGAGGGGGTATCGGGGGGGTATGGGGGGTCCCCCAAGGTCTAGGGGGTCCCGGAGCTACCTGGGTCTCTGGTGGTGGTTCTTGTGGGGGCAGTTGACGGCTGGTTTTGGGGGCTGAACTTTAGTTTCTGACTAGTTTCCGCGTCCGAGGCACTCGGCTGACGATCAGGTGACTTCTGCCGCTCAGGGGCGTGTCCACCCAACTCAAATCATCCCTGCTGATTCTAATGCAGTTGTCATGGCGATCAGAACTTTTGGGGAGAAACAATCTATCTTCCGAGGTCTGAATGCATCTCACTATTAGACTCATCCTCTAGCTCCTCCTCCTCCTCCTCCTCCTCCTCCTCCCCCCCCCCCCCTGGTGTCTCCTAGTTGTTCCTAGTTGCATGACCTTTGACCTTCCGTCTGGTACGCTGCTTCCTGTCCGTCGGGGATTGATGATGAAGATGGTGAATTTCTCTCCGATTGGTCCGCTGTTCTTAACAGCGAGCGTACCTCCTCCCTCGTCCAATCACTGCAGCGCTTCACTGAGCGGACATGCTAACGCATGTCAGGCTAGCATCCCTGCTAGTAGCGGTAGTCGGCAGCCCATTTGAGTGTGTGTGGTAGCAGTAGTGGTAGCAGCGATACTAACCAGGTAGCTAACGTGTTCTTCTCCTCCCAGGGTACCTCGGGCCCCGACCCCACCACCGTCTACGTGGACATGAGGGCCCTGCGGCACGACCGGTACGTCAGCAAATCACAACGCAGCTCTCCGTCATGTGACCCTGTCCACCAATCAGAATGCAGCTGTTGTGATGACCACAGTAAGGGGCGGGCCGCTCTCGGTCATGTGACCCCATATGGAGCGCAGAGCTGCGGAGTAGTGATGAACACCTGGCCCCGCCTATCCCGCTGGGCGGGACCAGGTGTATCACTGACCAATGGCAGTGCTTATAATGATGTGCTGACCCTCTTTGATGGTTGCAGGGTGAGACTGGTGGAGAGGGGGTCGCCCCACAGCCTGCCCCTCATGGAGTCTGGGAAGGTGAGTCCTCCGCCCTCAGACCCATCATCATAAACAAGAGACACTTTACATTAAGAAAGGTTTACTGAGAGATGGAGGAGTGATAGAGGAGTGAGGAGTGATAGAGATGGAGGAGTGATAGAGATGGAGGAGTGATAGAGATGGAGGAGTGAGGAGTGATAGAGATAGAGGAGTGATAGAGATGGAGGAGTGATAGAGATGGAGGAGTGAGGAGTGATAGAGATGGAGGAGTGAGGAGTGATAGAGATGGAGGAGTGATAGAGATGGAGGAGTGAGGAGTGATAGAGATGGAGGAGTGATAGAGATGGAGGAGTGAGGAGTGATAGAGATTGAGGAGTGATGGAGGAGTGATAGAGATTGAGGAGTGATGGAGGAGTGATAGAGATGGAGGAGTGAGGAGTGATAGAGATGGAGGAGTGATAGAGATGGAGGAGTGAGGAGTGATAGAGATGGAGGAGTGAGGAGTGATAGAGATGGAGGAGTGATAGAGATGGAGGAGTGAGGAGTGATAGAGATGGAGGAGTGATAGAGATGGAGGAGTGACGAGTGTCAGGAGTGTACGAGAGAGTGTTGTGGCCACCGAAGGGGAAACACATAGCGATGATTTCTGTGAGGACTTCCTGTGAGTCTGCTCTGTAATCGTCTGCTCTGGTCTGCTTCCTGAGAGTCTGATCTGTAATCGTCTGCTCTGGTCTGCTTCCTGTGTCCTCAGATCCTGCCCGGGGTCCGCATCATCATCGCTAACCCAGAGACCAAGGGGCCAATGGGAGAGTCTCATCTGGGAGAGGTGAGTAGGGATGACCTCATCTTCACCCACTCATTCCCCGACCCCTCCTTCATCTGAGGGGATGTGAGCCTGATATGGATCTGGATTAGCGTGTGTGCATGTGTGTGTGTGTGCATATGTGGAGTCAGCGTGTGTTGTGTATGTTGTGGAGTCAGCGTGTGTTGTGTATATTGTGGAGTCAACGTGTGTTGTGTACATGTATAGGTGTGTTGTGTATATATGTGTGTAGTCATGGCGTGTCCCGTCCCCAGGTGTGGGTGACCAGCGCTCACAACGCCAGCGGTTACTTCACGGCGTACGGCGAGGAGGGGCTGCAGGCGGACCACTTCACGTCCCGGCTCAGCTTCGGCGACACGCAGACCGTCTGGGCCCGGACCGGGTACCTGGGCTTCCTGAGGCGCACCGAGCTGACCGACGCCAACGGAGGTACCGCTCACCCTCTCACGCTGCTGTCTCACTCTGTCACTCTCCTGTCTCACGGCCCTGTCTCACTGTCTCACTCTGTCGTCGCACTCTCTGCTGTCTTACTCTACTGTCTTACTCTCTCACGCTGCTGACTCAGTATGTATGCCACACTCCACTGTCTCACTCTCCAACTATCCTGTATCAATATACTGTCTCACTCGCTGCTGACTCACTGTACTGTCTCACTCTCTCACTCCACCATCTCGCTATACTGTCTCAGTCTCTCACTCTGCTGTCTCACTCTATTGTCTCGATTAGGTTCACTCTTGACTGTATCACCCTCCTCCATCTCACTCTACCTGTCTCACTCTGCTGTCTCACTCTACTGTCTCGATTAGGTTCACTCTTGACTGTATCACCCTCTACCATCTCACTCTACCTGTCTCACTCTGCTGTCTCACTCTACTGTCTCGATCAGGTTCACTCTTGACTGTATCACCCTCCTCCATCTCACTCTGTGTGTGTGTGTGTGTGTGTGTGTGTGTGTGTGTGTGTGTGTGTGTGTGTGTGTGTGTGTGTGTGTGTGTGTGTGTGTGTGTGTGTGTGTGTGTGTGTGTGTGTGTGTGTGTGTGTGTGTGCAGAGCGCCATGACGCGCTCTACGTGGTGGGGGCTCTGGACGAGGCCATGGAGCTGCGGGGGATGAGGTACCACCCCATCGACATCGAGACCTCCGTCATCAGGACCCACAAGAGCATCACCGAGTGGTGAGGACACGCCTCCTCTCCCCTCGCCTCCACACCCCTCCCCCTCTCCTCCTCTCCCCTCGCCTCCACACCCCTCCCCCTCTCCTCCTCTCCTCCTCCCCTCTCCTCTTCCTCTCCTCTCCCCCTCTCCTCCACACCCCTCCTCCTTTCCTCTCCTCCTCTCTCCTCCTCCCCTTCCTACTCCACCCTCCCCTCTCCTTCCCCTCTCCTCCTCCACACCCCTCCTCCTCTCCTTTCCTCCTCCCCCTCTCCACCCTCTCCTCCTCTCCTCCTTCCCCCCTTCCTACTCCACCTTCTCCTTTCCTCCTCTCTCCTCCTCCCCCTCTCCTCTCCTCCCCCTCTCCCCTCTCCTCCCCCTCTCCCCTCTCCACCCTGTCATACTCTTAGCCCGTCTCACTCCCCCCCTTTCAATCCCAACATACTCCCTATCTTCTCCCCTCCTCTCCACACCCTCCTCTTTAACCTCTCACCCCCTCTCCCTCTCCTCCCCCCTCCCTCCCCCCCTCACCCCCTCACCCCTCTCCCCTCTCCCCCTCAGCGCGGTCTTCACGTGGACCAACCTGCTGGTGGTGGTGGTGGAGCTGGAGGGCTCGGAGCAGGAGGCCCTGGACCTGGTGCCCCTGGTGACCAACGTGGTGCTGGAGGAGCACTACCTGGTGGTGGGCGTGGTGGTGGTGGTGGACATCGGGGTCATCCCCATCAACTCCCGCGGGGAGAAGCAGCGCATGCACCTCCGGGACGGGTTCCTGGCCGACCAGCTGGACCCCATCTACGTGGCCTACAACATGTAGGGAGAGGGGGAGGGGGAGGGGGATAGGGGGAGGGGGGCAGAGAGAGAAAGGGAGAGACAGGGGGTGGGGGGGAGGGGGAGACAGATATAGGGGGGGGAGAGCTGGAGGGAGAGAGAGAGGGGGAGAGGGAGGGAGTGAGTGAGGGAGAGGGAGAGAGGGGGAGGGAAAGGGGGGAGAGGGGGGCAGAGGGAGAGAGATAGGAGGGAAGAGGGAGAGAGACTGTGAAAAAAAGCCTTAAGTAGTTGGATGAAGAAAGTCAGCCTAACTTTGTGGAGGTTTACAAATTAAACAAACGCACCCAGACTCTTCAGTAGCGCCGTGTCTACGGGCCGCCGGACGGGACAATCCCAGCCTCAGTGTTTAGAGCTTCTTTCTGTTTCAGGGCAGCTTTGTGTTTCGCTGCTGCCCTTTCAGATGTGGACCTGGGGTCTTTTGTAAAGCAGAAATTCTCAACAAACTGTGGCACGCTATGCTTTCCGTTGACCATGTTTCTAAATGGTGTAACCGTCACGAAGTTGTGTTTTGCTACGGGGGGCTCCACTCCACCGCTCATAAGGTACGACGCGTTTCTCAAATTTTATTTAGCTTATATTAGCTGTCGTCGTTTCTTACAGGGTTAGCTCCTCCGCCAGGGGAGCTAGCTAGAGTAACGCTGCTCACACAGCGAGGGCAGAATCACTTCCACTAGCGTAGAGCTAGCATAGAGCTAGCGTAGAGCGAGCACCGCACGCATATCCTGTAAGTATGTACAGAAGAAGAAGAAGAAACCGGACTTAATTTATTTGTTTTTCATTTTTAAAACGGATCTATGGAGTGGTTCTAGGAGGTTCTCGGTATAAAATGTTTTATCTCCTGTGGAACCATGTCTCTATGGAGGGATGATTCTATGAATATAGATCTATAGATCTATGAATATAGATCCATAGATGTAGGTTTGTAGATCAGTACATTTATAAATATAGATCTATAGAGGTATGAATATAGATCTATTATTATAGATCTATATGGATATAGGATTATGGATCTGTACATTTATGAATATAGAGCAATAGATCTATGATTATAGGTATATTGGTATAGATGTATAGATCTATGAATATAGATCTGTATTGGTGCTGACCATGTGCACTCCGACACCGGTGGTAAAGCGAAATACAAGAATTTGAGTCGGTCGATTTTTTGGGGACAGAAGTGAAGAATTGAGGAGTATAATTTTAAACGTCATAATTAAGTGCCACTAATGTTTCCTCAAAGCTAAGCTTTAAAAAAATGTGCCATTCTTTGTCAGATTTCAGTGTTTTTTTGACAAGAATTTTCTTTGGGTCTTTTAAGAAAAGTGACCTTTTTACAATTACCAGTCCATTTTCTGGGAATATTAGAAAAGGAAATCAAAAGGAAGAAGTGATTCCAGTCAATTTATTGATCAGCATTTTAAATAATGACATGAATAAAGTATTCACTGTTCAAGGTGTAATAAGCCTGTGGCCATATGTTGTGTTTCTGAATGAAACACAACATATCCTCCATTTAAAAGAAAAAAACAAACAGTGAATCCATACCTCGGCTGATGTCGTTGTTTATCAGTCGATCGATCAGCATATCTTCACTGTCCCTGTCTTGTACCCAGGCTTCAAATTACGCGACTGCAATACCGCGTTTCATGTTCCCGATTAGAGCCTGGCTCTCTTTAAAACGATCCACCTTTCAGGAGTCGGCTGAGGGCTCTGGACCACAACGTTAAATTGAGTAGGCAGCGTTAGCATTGTAAATACACCGGTATGTAGCAGTGTCGCCGGTTCATACCGGGACGACACCCGGACAATCACCGCAGGACCGACCGTCGCTCCTTCAACAACACGGAACTTTTATTTTTTTACAAGCACTTTCCTCACTGTTTTGTCTCCGTTCTTCAATCAGCCAAGTAACTTGCTGACGTTTTTTTTAAGGATATGAAATGTCTTATTTACTTGAGTTGGCATAAGTAAAATAATAAAAATCATTTTGACAATAAATGAGAATTATGTTTGCTTTGTCTTTTTGTCTATTCCACCAGCCACAGATATATACCAGAGCTGAGAGACTCCAATGACCAACTGCACCTCCTCTTACTCAAACTACGCACCATTACTATTATAACTTCGCAGCCTCGGTTAGGATGGAGCAGAGCCAGGGGGACGTGGGTTCGAGTAACGCTCATGTTGGTCACTTCGATAACACCAAGGCGTCGAGGGAATTTAAACTCTCAATCTCGAAGATTGTCGAGTAAGTTAATGTATCGATCTCCATCTATTTGACATATTTAATGTCAAACGTAAATCAGACTGTGTACTCAGGGTCTCGGTGGTGCAGCGGTCACTCCTGCTGACTGGAGAGCTGCCGACCCGGATCAATTCCTGCTCATGGTGGGCGTGTTCTCGTCGTGCGAGTTTAATGTCCAATACCTCCTCCAACCATCTGGTTGAGCGGAGATCGCTACGGGTTAGGATCACAGTGGTGTTTAAGGATTCTATTCCCTACACAGGGAATAAGACCCCTAACCCCTGCAGTGTGAGTGCCTTGCTCTACCAGTGGAGCTAGACAGGGAATAGGACCCCTAACCCTGGCAGTGTTGGTGCCTTGCTCCACCAGTGGTGTTGGGGCAGAGAAGTCGAGACGAAGAGAAGCATGACTTGTTGATACATTTATTTGTCCATGGCAGCACATAGAATAATATATTTCTATACATATTGCTAGCTAATGCTGGAACAGAAAGGATGGCAGGAGCATAGAAAATGTTAAGCCACGGTTAATAGTTTACATATGAACAGAAGACAGCATGTCCTACTTTACACCTCGCCTCACTAGATGGCCGCCAGAGGCCAAGACCGCCTCCCACCCCAAGACCGCCTCCCACCCCAAGACCGCCTCCCCCCATGCCAATTCATCACTGATGTCATCCGAAGCGATGCAGAGTAGCGACCCGCGATTAAATCACCGACAGATAAACAACCAGTGATGACATCACCGACCGATAACCGACTGATAATCGACCCGTGATGACATCACCGACCGATAACCGACCCACGATGACATCCCCGACCTATAACCGACCCACAATGACATCACCGACCGATAACCGACTGATATCCGTCCCACGATGACATCACCGACCGATAACCGACTGATATCCGTCCCACGATGACATCATCGACCGATAAACCCCCCAACGAGCGTCATACGGCAACACGCGGACCACACAGACAGTCGGGTGTGACCCCTCGCTACTCCTGAGGACGTGTTCGACAACTCGTCGGTATTTGCGGTGTGCGGTCTACGGTCTGGTATGAAGAGCGGGACAGAATAGAAATGGCGACCATGCAGTAATCCTGTCACATGACAGGCAACGTCGTCAGCAACCTACACCGACCTCGACACAATCGTGAACAAATCCCGACAAAAATCTTTTTGATCGCTCCAAAACGAGAAAAAATATAAAAAACTTCATTTGCAAAATCAGAAACGAGAACCAAAAGAAGCGTTTTTCTATCCGGTTGAGTGAAAGAGTCGACTAAAATAAAGGTTGTAACAGTTTAACTGTGACGGACCTCCAAGATGGCGGCCACAAAACGCAGAGTACGAACGCAACGCATGCCCAAACAAACACGAGTCGCCACGACGACCACGCCTAAACATGCCACACAGGTCAAAACATAACGCCCTCCGGCCTCCCCTGGCGCCCTCAGGATGACCGCCATTTTTGAAACCAATCAGGTCATATAGATTTTATTTACATGTAGTGCAAAGTTGATTAAAAAAAACAAAATGATGATGATTTGACGGTTCACAAACACAAGACAACACATGAGTCTGTTCAGATGATTGCTAAGCTGTGGCAGCGCGGCCGGCTGGACCGGAGCGGAGCGGACCGCGTGGACCACCTGGACCGGAGCGGACCGGAGCGGACCGGAGCGGACCGCGTGGTGGTGAGGGGCCTGCAGTAGACCCGCTGGAGGGGCGGGGTCCGTAGTCCACGTGTGGGCGGGACCTCTCCGTAGCTCACCTGTACAACAGAGAGACGCCAGCGCCGGGCGTAGACTAATCCTCAAGGTGTACCGGGTCAGGTCCGTTTCCAAGGAAACTCTCCGGGAGGGAGGGGCTGGGGGGTGGGGTCCAACAACCGGGGGGAGAAAGTTAAAAAGGGCAGAGCCTTCGTCCTCCGGTCCGAAGTCATCAACGCGGAGCGGCAACGCCCCCGACCGACCAGGGCTCCGCCCCCTCGGAGCGGCGCCCCCAACATTAAAAGGCGATTAGATCGCCGCCGTCGTCAGGTAGAAAAACACAGAGTCCACACGGAGGAGGGAGTGTGAACCGAGACGCTCCCCTCGCTCCGTCTGAGAGAGGCGCCCGGACCCCCCCCCAGACACGCCTTCACCGCCACCAAGGGTTGGTCCGTCCTCAGGCTCCTCCCTCCGCCCGGACCGAGAGCGCCATGAGAACACGCCGAGGACACGCCAAGAACACGGCTCCTCTGGACTCCCGAGATAGGCAGCGCTCAGTCCAACGTCTGCTCTTCATTCCGTCGGTTGAAATGCTTCGTTTGACGAGATGATCAAGAAATACAAATAATCCGCACAGACGAGTGAAAACATAAACTCTACGGAACATGTCCAACGTCGTCTTTGATTCGTATCGATGTCCATCGGGATCCGACCCTTACATGTGCGGACACATCAAATGGAAGATTACTCTCTGTCTGCACCTCTAAGGCCAACTTTAAAAACCCTGTTCCCAATCTCAATAAGTGATTTAAGTGACTTTTCAGTAGAAATCGAAAAACACAAAAAAGGAAAAAAGGATAAAAGGTGCTATTCATGTCGTTATTAAAATAAAAATAAAAAGGAAGATTATTCTGGGTGAATACGCTGTTAATGATTAAATGTCACTGTTAAAATCTGGCCGTTGATATTTATATACATCTATAGATGGAGGAGGAGCCAATCGGACGCCGCGGAGAACCAAGTCTCCGCCTCCGCTCAAGATGGCCGCCACGTCGCATCACAATAAGAAAAGTGTTTACAAAATCCAGGTAATAAAATGTAGTTAATGCTCATTAGCTCGTTACTACACACTTAAATAACACGTCATCGGACACCAGTTTGAAAGGAGCACGTAAGAAAAGAAAGCTAAATTAAAAACCACACGTTTAGATCACATCATCTTGAGCCATGCTCTGAACTGTCCATGATTAGAGGAAGGGGGAAACGCACTGAACTCTGGGTAAATGGGTCCGTTAAATAAAAGATCAAAGAGCTGAACGCTGGATAGGAGGGAGAACAACGTCCTGTTCTCTCCGGACACACGGGGGGTCCGCAATGTTTCAGAGGGGAGGGGCGGGGCTCAGGGAGGAGACTGTTTCATCTCTTGCGGCGGCAGGTGCGCTTGTGGTCGGCGTGCCAGTGCTCCTGCTGGCACTTGATGGAGCAGTAGGACGTGTTCCAGCAGCAGTGGTACATGGCCTCCTCCTCGCAGTTATAGCACTGCAACACAACCACCACACTGTTACACACTGTAACACAACGCTGTTAAACACTGCAACACATCCACCACACTGTTACTCACTGCTACACAACCACCACACAACACTGTTACACACTGCAACACAACCACCACACTGTTACACACTGCGACACAACCACAACACTGTTACACACTGCAACACAACCACCACACTGTTGTTACACACTGCGACACAACCACAACACTGTTACACACTGCAACACAACCACCACACTGCGACACAACCACAACACTGTTACACACTGCAACACAACCACCACACTGCGACACAACCACAACACTGTTACACACTGCAACACAACCACCACACTGTTGTTACACACTGCGACACAACCACAACACTGTTACACACTGCAACACAACCACTACACAACTAGGGCTGAACGATTAATCAAATTCAAATAGTAATCGCGATGTAATAGTGATATGCAAATCGCAAAGGCTGTGAGAAAGTGTTACTGACTGGAAATCAGCAAGATTTATATTTACTTTTCTTTTACAATTCAATAGTTAAATAAATGTTATAATATCAATTCATCTCAACACATTGGCCTTGCCTAAAGGAAAGAGCAGTTTATATGTTGACTGCTTCCAATGTTGTGTTGGTCATACTAAAGAATGATTAATTGCTTTTTTAGTGAATAATACAGAACATAAGGAACTTAATCAATTCAAAATCACATGTTAAATCGCAATCGCAATATTGTTCAAAATAAGAGCAAATTTAATTATTTCCCCAAATCGTTCAGCCCTACACAGCTGTTAACACTGTTATAGCACTGCAACGCAACCAGAGCACACCGCTACATCAAAACCACCACACACTTTTTTAGCACTGCAACACAACCAGGATGACACCTTTAACACTGCCACACGACACAACCAGTGAAACAACGGTGTGGCGTACGAGGCATCCGGAACACACCATTAGCACCGGCCTTAGCCCCAGCCCCAGGCCTTAGCCCCAGCCCCAGGCCTTAGCCCCAGCCCCAGGCCTTAGCCCCAGGCCTTAGCCCCAGGCCTTAGCCCCAGGCCTTAGCCCCAGGCCTTAGCCCCAGGCCTTAGCCCCAGGCCTTAGCCCCAGGCCTTAGCCCCAGGCCCCAGCCCCAGGCCCAGGCCTTAGCCCCACTCACCCACTGCTTCTTCTTGGTCTGGGAGATGAGCTGCTTGTGTTGGGTCACCATCTTCTTCACCTCCTCCACCAGCTCCTCCTTGCACTTCTCCTTCATCTGCTTACACTTCCTGTCCACCTCGCCCTGGGTCACGCCCACCGCCTTGCTGACTGCCTGGCGCTTCTCCTCCTCCATCTCCCCCCGCAGCTGGGAGAGACACCAACCATATCAGAGAGAGACCAACCACATCAGAGAGAGAGACCAACCACATCAGAGAGAGAGAGAGAGACGCCAACCACATCAGAGAGAGAGAGTGACACCAACCACATCAGAGAGAGAGAGTGCCACCAACCACATTACAGAGAGAGACACCAACCACATCAGAGAGACACCAACCACATCAGAGAGAGACCAACCACATCAGAGAGAGAGAGACACACCAACCACATCAGAGAGAGAGAGTGACACCAACCACATCAGAGAGACACCAACCACATCAGAGAGACACCAACCACATCAGAGAGAGACCAACCACATCAGAGAGAGAGTGACACCAACCACATCAGAGAGACACCAACCACATCAGAGAGAGACCAACCACATCAGAGAGAGACCAACCACATCAGAGAGAGAGAGAGAGACGCCAACCACATCAGAGAGAGAGAGAGTGACACCAACCACATCAGAGAGAGAGAGTGCCACCAACCACATTACAGAGAGAGACACCAACCACATCAGAGAGAGACCAACCACATCAGAGAGAGAGAGAGACACCAACCACATCAGAGAGAGAGTGACACCAACCACATTACAGAGAGAGACCAACCACATATCAGAGAGACACCAACCACATCAGAGAGAGACCAACCATATCAGAGAGAGAGAGACACCAACCACATCAGAGAGAGAGAGAGAGAGAGTGACACCAACCACATCAGAGAGACACCAACCACATCAGAGAGACACCAACCACATCAGAGAGAGACCAACCACATCAGAGAGAGAGTGACACCAACCACATCAGAGAGACACCAACCACATCAGAGAGAGACCAACCACATCAGAGAGAGAGACCAACCACATCAGAGAGAGAGAGAGAGAGACGCCAACCACATCAGAGAGAGAGAGAGTGACACCAACCACATCAGAGAGAGACCAACCACATCAGAGAGAGAGAGAGACACCAACCACATCAGAGAGAGAGAGTGACACCAACCACATTACAGAGAGAGACCAACCACATCAGAGAGACACCAACCACATCAGAGAGAGACCAACCACATCAGAGAGAGAGACGCCAACCACATCAGAGAGAGAGAGAGAGAGACACCAACCACATCAGAGAGACCAACCACATCAGAGAGAGACCAACCACATCTTAGAAAGACATCCAACCACATCAGAGAGAGAGACCAACCACATCATAGAAAGAGACCAACCACATCAGAGAGAGAGAGAGAGAGAGAGAGAGAGAGACCAACCACATCAGAAAGAGACCAACCACATCAGAGAGAGAGAGAGACGCCAACCACATCAGAGAGAGTGACACCAACCACATTACAGAGAGACACCAACCACATCAGAGAGAGAGACACCAACCACATCAGAGAGAGACCAACCACATGATCTCACAGACCGACAGACAGACAGACCACTGGAGTAACCTCCCCCAACTCACCCCTCCCTCCCTCCCTCGCCTCACCTTCTCCAGTGCCCCCTCCCCCTCCCCTCACCTTCTCCAGGGCCTCCCTCCCCCTCCCTCCCTCTCCCTCACCTTCTCCAGTGCCCCCTCCCCCTCCCCTCACCTTCTCCAGGGCCTCCCTGACCACCCGCTCCGTCTCCCTCTTGTTGTCGGCCTTCATCATCTCCTTGACGTCGGTGAAGATCTTGGTGTACTTCTCGTGGCAGAGGTTGTGGCAGGCGCCGTCGTTGGCCGTCTGCGTGCCGCGCTGCAGGGTCCGGGGCGGGGCCGCGCCCCCCGGCCCCCCGGGGCCCCGCCGCGTCTGGGTGGACACCGACAGACGCTCCGGGGGCGGGGCCACGCAGGATGAGGCCGGGACCTCCTGCTGGCTGGAGCTCACCGCCTCCATCTCTGGCTCAGGGTCCTGGGGGAGGGGGAGGTGGTGAAGGACGAGTTGGAGGGGGTGACTTAATCTGACTGATGTGTCTTTAGGTGTGTGTGTGTGTGTGTGTGTGTGTGTGTGTGTGTGTGTGTGTGTGTGTGTGTGTGTGTGTGCGTGTGCGTGTGCGTGTGACTCACTGCGGGCTCTTCTTTGGGCTCCACTGCCTGACTGCGACGGCTCTTCTTGGCTTTGGGCTCCTGACATCCTTTGAGCTGTGATGACATCAGCACACAGTCATCCAATGAGGACACAGGGCGCTGAGAGAGGCTACAGGTCATTGGCTCGATGGTGTGTGGTGGACTGGACCGACCCCATGCCGCTCCCTGGGTGCTGGAAGCCAGCATGAGCTGGGCACTAGCGTCACGTGGTAGCTACCAAGTAGAGTCACGTAGCTACGTGATAGCTACCATGTGATGCTAGTGACCAGCTCATGATGGTTCCCAGCTTTGGGATGTTACCATGTGATGCTAGAATATGATGTAAACCTGTGATGCTAATATGTAATACTAAAGCGTGATGTTACCGTGTGATGCTAATATGTGATGCTAATGCGTGATTTTACCATGTGATGTTGCCATGTGATGTTGCCCTGTGATGCTACCCTGTGATGCTGAAGCGTGGTGTTACCATGTGATTTTACCATGTGATGTTGCCATGTGGTGTTACCATGTGATGCTAAAGCCTGGTGGTTCTCCACAGTGAACTCACATGTCTGATCTGCTCGTTGCTGGTGGAGGAGATGCTGGACTCCGCCTCGTCCGTCCTCTCCGTCCTCGCTCCACCCCCTCCACCACCTCCAGCTCCTCCTCCTCCTCCTCCTCCACCGCTCTCCTCCTGACCAGCCGTCTGCCTCAGGCCCCCCTGCCTCTGCTTCTTCTCCTGGCCTCTCTTCTCCTCCTCCTCTTCGTCCTCCTCTTCCTCCACCTCCTCCACGTCCTCCACGTCCTCCGGCTCCTCCTCCAGGTCCTGTGCCGGCGGGCCGCCCTCCTCCTCCTCCACCTCCTCCACCTTGGTCTTCCAGTAGCGCCCCTCGCGCAGGAAGCGCTGGTAGAGCTGCAGCTCTTCGCAGGCCTTCTTCCAGCCGTTGCTGCGCTTCACCTGCAGCTGCTGCACGCTCACCTTGATGTCCTGGATGTTGTCCGCCGGGATCCATGCCCTGCTCCCATTGGTCGAGAGGGACGGGGGGGAAATTTAGCCCCCCGGGTGCTAGCAGGAACCGGAGCCGGACCGTCAGCAGCTCTGGGAACGCTGGACCCGGGCTGGCTGCGTTCGGCTAGCTCTGGTCCCCGCTAGCCTTCTAGCTACACTGGGCTAATGGCTACCTCTGGGCCCCACTAGCACTTCTAGCTAATGGCTACCTCTGGTTACAGCTAGCCTTCTAGCTACACTGGGCTAATGGCTACCTCTGGTTACAGCTAGCGTTCTATCTATGCTGGGCTAATGGCTAGCTCTGGTTACAGCCAGCCTTCTAGCTACACTGGGCTCATGGCTGCCTCTGGTTACAGCTAGCCTTCTAGCTAAACTGGGCTCATGGCTACCTCTGGTTATAGCTAGCATTCTAGCTACACCGGACTAATGGCTACCACTGATTACAGCTATTCTTCAATATTTTCAAGAGGAATCTTTCTAGAGCCTTCCCATGTGTACATTTGATTCTGAACGACCCAAACGTCAACCAACGATTTATATTATTGTGATTTTTATAAACAATGAGCACCCCTCGCATACTTGAGAAGGTGTGTATGCTAACTAGCACTCTACTAGCATGTTTTAAAACAGCAACTGATAACAAGTTCTTTGCTTAGAAACAGTATGTTAGCAATAAAAATCAAGGTTAACAACAGGCTATGCTAACTAGCGTTCTGCTAGCCACGCGCTAACCATGGTGCTAACCTCTGGTGCTGGTGGCCGAAGAAGCGGACGTCCACCTGGTTGTCCTCGCGCTGCAACACCTTGGCCGGCCAGTAGCCGAACCCCTTCATCTTGGCCCACACCACCTCATGGACCGGGCTCTGCAGAGGAAACCCCTAGCGTTAGCATCTCTTTAAACCTAGCGCTAGCGTCTGCTTCAACCTAGTGTTAGCGCCTGCTTCAACCTAGTGTTAGCGTCTGCTTCAACCTAGTGTTAGCGTCTGCTTCAACCTAGTGTTAGCGTCTGCTTCAACCTAGTGTTAGCGTCTGCTTCAACCTAGTGTTAGCGTCTGCTTCAACCTAGTGTTAGCGTCTGCTTCAACCTAGTGTTAGCGTCTGCTTCAACCTAGTGTTAGCGTCTGCCTCCCTTTGGCGTCTGTGTGTACTGAGGGTCAGGGTGTGTGTGTGCGCAGGCCTGTTCTAAAAAATAGCACAACTCATTCATGAACAACTCTTTCCCACCCTTTTTAAGTCATTGTTGATAATTATTGTGAGAAATCATTAACATGATCAGTAGATGAGTCTCATTAATCATTAATAATAATATATAACTAAAGGCAAACTGAGCAAATTTGTTATTTCAGAAGAGTGTATCAAACTGGGTGCCCTTCTTTTGACTCAGTGCCCATGAAGTAGTTCTCAGGTTCAAAAAGGTTGGTGAGCCCTGGTCTACCTCAACCTAGCATCTGCTTCAACCTAGCGTTAGCGTCTGCCTCCCTTTGGCGACCATGGGTGTGTCTGTGTGTACTGAGGGTCAAGGTGTGTGCACACACACACAGAGAGAGAGAGAGAGAGAGAGAGAGAGAGTCAGGGCGGGTACTCACACAGGGGTAGCAGAACCAGTTGTCCGGCCGGGCGTTTGACAGGTAGAAGCAGTTCTTACACAACATCAACTCATTCAGCTAGAATGAGTTGGGGGAGAGGGAGGGAGGAGAGAAGAGAGAGATGTATCAGACAGAGCACTGCCTCAAGAGACGGGTCGTAGTGTGCAACATCGGCTCCAGCCTACTGCTCTATAAGGTCAGTGGGAGAGCTGTACCTCGTGACAAGTGTCGCTGTAGAGCAGCCGGGCGATCTCAGCCTGGTCGCTGTGCACTGCAACACACACACACACACACACACACACACTAAAGTAAGCCCGCGTCCACAGTGCACAACACACCACTGGTACTCAGACAGTAGAGGCTCCTGCCCACCTCCGAACAAGATGGCCGTGTTGTGGACGATCTGCTGGGCGTCCGCCTTGAACTCCTCGAAGTTCTTGTAGCGCCCCTCAGACAGGTTCTGACACACACACACACACACACACTTAGTAACAGTTCATTGACCTTGTTCCACCTGGTTACAGTGAGGTGTAACAAAGTAGTCGTGTAAAAGTGAGGGTGTTCAGTGTAGTTGTGTAGTTGTGTAACAGTGTAGCAGTGTAGTTGTGTAGCAGTGCAACAGTGTAGCAGTGTAGTTGTGTAACAGTGTAGTGAAATTGTAACTGTGTAGCATTGTAGTTGTGTAGCAGTGTAGTTATGTGGCGGTGTAGTTGTGTAGTAGTGTTATTGTGTAGCAGTGTAGTTGTGTAGCGGTACCTCCTGTATGTTGGTGACGTCCAGGGCCGTGTGGATCAGCCGTTTGTACATTGGGTGTTTGGTGTCTTTCCCCTTCTTATTCAGATCCACCGCCTGGAGGGAGGGAGGGGGGAGGAGGGGGGGAGAGAGGGAGGGAGAGACGCCCATAAATGTACTGCTTGATTTTATAATGGGCCAGAGATCCACTTTTTTTTTTTTTTTTTAATTGAACGTTTTAGACGTGGTAACAACGTCTTCAACATCATAACCGGCCGTCAGAGAACAAGTTTGAGAGGGTCTCACTCTGCTCCCAACACAGGGAGGGTTTTATTTCCATTTCACCGCACGCGTGTGTGTGTGTGTGTGCTCACCCTCTCCTTCATGCGCGTGACGATGAAGCGCAGATATCTACACATCTCCTGTTTACTCAGAATCTTCTTTTTACTGCCCTGCACACAGACAGGTCAGAGAGAGACAGGTCAGAGACAGTTACTAGACAGACAGCTAACAGACAGGTCAGGGAGACAGGTGAGAGACAGACAGGCGGTACCCTGCAGACGAGGCAGTGCCACTGGGTGTGGGGGTCCCTGGTCTTGTCCGTCTCCCCCAGACACTTGAGGTGGTAGACCCTGAAGCAGCCGTCACAGGACACCACCTCCCCCGGCAGGTGGCACTGGAAGCAGTACCAGTCATGGTCCTCAGCCTCCCAGTCCTGCACACACACACACACACACACACACACACACACACTGAGTCAACCCCCCACCGACGCCCTGACCTCTGGCTGAAACTGTGACACACAGAAACACAGTTAAGTCTAACACGCACACACTAAAGTGCAACACAAAACACACCTATGAAAGGTCAATGATTGCGTAAGTTGTGTTTAAAATCGGTGGTTCAAGTGAAATCACGCCTCAACCACGCACACAAGGACAAATATACACATTTATATATATATATATATATATATATATATATATATATATATATATATATATATATATATATATATATATATATATATATAACCACATTAATCACACACACTAGGAAAATATACAGCAATATAACACCCCCCCCCCCCCCCCGGGGTGACCAGACAATGATGTCTTCACCTCCCGTCTCCAGCCAGGCGGCCCGCCGGTCAGGTGACTCAGGTCAGGTGACTCAGGTCAGGTGACCCGCCGACACTGTGCCAACATGTCTTTGGTGACCCAGGTTTGATTCATCTCAACCGGCCACGCCCCCGGCCACCACCCAACACTCACTCTGACTACCACTACTACTTGGATTAAACACACTGGTCCAACATTCAGCCAGTCAACCAGTCAGTCAGGAGGGTGTAAACGGCCTTACCTTGCTGCCCTCTGCCTTGGGTTCCTGTGGTTACAAGAGAGATAACACAAGGGTTAACCGAACCTCATGGTGCACTGTGTGTGTTTCTCTGCATGCGTGTTTGTTTGTGTGTGTGGCACACACACAAACACACACAGAAACGCACATGCATGCAGAGAAACACACACAAGCACACAGTGTGCGCTTGTGTGTGTTTCTCTGCATGCATGTGCGTTTCTGTGTGTGTGTGTTTCCCTGCATGTCTGTGTGTTTCTGTGTGTGCGTGGCGGGGGTCTCACCATCTCGTCCCCGGGCAGCCAGTAGCCCTCCTGCTCTATGCCGGCCTTGGAGCCCTTGCAGCCCACGGTGAGGGTCTCCACCACCAGCCCGTCCTTCACCGCCAGGCTGAGCTGCCGGCCCGTCTCCTTGGGGTGCATCCCGAACACCCGGCTCAGGTACCTGCAGGGAGACAGCGCTGAGTGGAGGGGAGGCAGGACACCCCCCCAGGCCCCTCTCTCTCTCTCTCTCTCTCTCTCTCTCTCTCTCTCTCTCTCTCTCTCTCTCTCTCTCTCTCTCTCTCTCTCTCTCTCTCTCTCTCTCTCTCTCTCTCTCTCTCTCTCTCTCTCTCTCTCTCTCTCTCTCTCTCTCTCTCTCTCTCTCTCTCTCTCTCTCTCAGAGGGTGATTCAAGGTTCCGCGGCACCCTCCGTTGCCGTGACAACAGCCACCCAGACAGCGGGGAGAGTGCAGCCAGCCGGCGAGGTGGGCCGCAGACTAGCGGCCCGCCGAGCGCTTTGTTCACCGGTGATCCATAATCAATCATCCGCACCCCCACACAAGACCCCCGTTATCCTCACCAAGGGTATGGAGTGAGGATTCACCCTCCACGGGATCACCCCCTCACAAACATCTCGTGTCACATTCGCACAAAGGCTGTCTGAGAACCGCTGTGTCAAGGGTTCAGTGAGCAAGGCACCAACACCCCACATGATGGTCGGCTGGCAGTGAAGGCATGTTGGTGTGTGGGTTTGCGATGAATGGGTGAATGTGAACGTTAACCTATTTCACCACCAGCGTGGAAGACCTTTACATGATCAGAGGGACATCATTCTCCCTCAATCTGTTTGATTGACAGATCAGCCCCTCGGTACACACAACTGGGGGGGGGGGGGGGGGGGGGGTAGGCATCTGTCCATCATACATGCGGGAGGACACGCCCACATTTCTGTCCCCCGGGGGCAGGTTATGAACCGGCTCAGAATCACACCTGGTGTTGGTGGTGTAGTTGGTGTTGGTGGTGTTGATGGTGGTTGTGCTGGTGGCGGAGTTGGTGGTGCTGTTGGTGTTGGAGTAGGTGGTTTAGGTGGGGTTGGTGGTGGGGGTGCTGGGGCTGTTGGGGCTGTTGGGGGAGTAGGTGGTGTTGTTGCTGTTGCTGGTGGCGTTGGTGGTTGTAGTGAGGGTGGCGGTGGTGGTGGTGGTGTTGGTGCTGCTGGTGGTGTTGGTGGTTGTAGTGAGGGTGGCGGTGGTGGTGGTGGTGTTGGTGCTGCTGGTGGGGTTGGTGGTTGTAGTGAGGGTGGCGGTGGTGGTGGTGGTGTTGGTGCTGCTGGTGGGGTTGGTGGTTGTAGTGAGGGTGGTGGTGGTGGTGGTGTTGCTGGTGTTGGTGCTGCTGGTGGTGTTGGTGGTTCTAGTGAGGGTGGTGGTGATGGTGTTGGTGGTTCTAGTGAGGGTGGTGGTGATGGTGTTGCCGTTGGTGGTGGCGGTAGCAGAGGTTGTGTTGCTGGTGTTATGACGTTGGTGGTGTTGGTGGTGGACCAGGGCCGATGCAGTGGTGGGTGGGGGCTTACTTGGAGATGCGGTCCATGTTGGCGATCTGCTTCTGGTTGCGGATGACCTCAATGGCGGCCCACACGTACTGGACCACCTTGGGGTCCGCCTGCCGCTTCCTCACCGCCCGCGACATCACTTCCTTATTCATCTGAGCTGCAGCAGGACACAAAGCCCAGCTAGCGTTAGCTCTGCCGACGGGAACAAGCACGCTAGGGTACGCAGCACACTGGGGTATTATGTTAGGATACATAGTACCCTGGGATACATAGCATGCTAGGATACCAGCATGTTAATATACAAAGCATGCATGTTAATATACAAAGCACGATAGAGCTAGAAGCTTGATTATACTAGTTTTGTGATCATTTGACGCTAAAATCGAAATCACAATCAAATCCGATTAATCCACCAGCCCTACATTGCAGGCTGGTGGATACATAGAACAGCAGGGAATGTAGCTCACCAGGAAAGATAGCATGCTGGAACATAGCCCACTAGGTATTAAGCATGCTAGATACATAGCTTGATAGGGAACATAACATGCAATGGTACATAGTTGCCCATATCGATTCATCAATGCACTGGAATTTATTTGTTCTCAATTCAATATCGATTCAGAATTTCCATTAAAAAAAGAAAAGAAAAGAAAAAGAAACATACTCAGTCATTGTAATCTGGCAGCGAGTATGCCTAAATGAACATGCCCTTTTACATTTGTCCATGTTATGATCATTACTTTTATGCTGCAAGTTTAGCCCAGGAACAGTACTATACAATGTTGTATTCCCTTTTTGCTAGGGCCTAAAAAAAAAAAAAGTTTGGTTCCTGTTGGTTGTCAGTTGAGGTCATGGGTAGGTAGGGAATTTATTTTATTTTTGTATTTTATTTTTTCCAGCGGCAGCGAATGATAGGTAGGTTGTTTTCATTTAAAAACGAGAAAATTCGCTCATCCTTGTACAGAATGAAGAGGTGCTGTACCAAAACGTAATTATAGCTTGCATCCAAAAAAAAAAAAAGGCCTAGTTAAAGCACGACGAAATGGTTAATTAATTTTTAAATGGTTAATTCTAAATAATATTTAGGTATTTTTGTCATCTGCACGCATTATCGAATCGATATCGAAGCAATTGGATCAAAATCAAATCAAAATCAAATCAATTCAAGACCTAAAGAATCGAATTTAATTTAATTGTGAGGTACCTGGCAATACCCAGCCCTAGTACTACCTACCTAGTGCTCTAGGATACCTCAAACCACATAAATGACATTTAAATTACACCAACCAAGCCGAGTCTAACAGCTAGAGCCAGAAGTATCCTGAGACAGAGGGAGAGGGAGGGCGAGCGACCTCATTGTTTTCTACGTTTAAAGACCTCCCCGGTAGTTCCACTCCACATGGACCCGCCAAAACATCGAAGGGCTTCTAATTGGTCCACCTGTACAGAACGAGGCCCCCCGGGGGACGACCGCCTGAGCCGGTGGATTCACCCAGAGCCCTCCAGGAGCCTCCAGAGGCCTGCCGCCTGTCGCTGCCCCGGGCCCTACTCCGTCTGCACTTTAAACTCTAATCCAAGGTTTACCTCAGTTGTTGGTTTCATAAATCTGCACCACGGCAGAACCCATCATAATCCCCCAGGTTTAATACCCCCGGAGACCGGCCAACACGCACGCTGAAGGAGGCCTCAGGGGGCTAGGGGGGGCCTCAGGGGGCTAGGGGGGGCCTCAGGGGGCTAGTGGAGGCCTCAGGGGGCTAGTGGAGGCCCCAGGGTGCTAGTGGGGGCCCCAGGGTGCTAGTGGAGGCCCCAGGGTGCTAGTGGAGGCCTCAGGGGGTTTAGTTGAGGTCTCAGGGGGCTAGTGGAGGCCGAGGGTGCAAGTGGAGGAACCAGGGTGCTAGTGAACCCACCCTGAGCCTGTTAGGTACCCACCCTGAGCCTGTTAGGAACCCACCCTGAGCCTGTTAGGAACCCACCCTGAGCCTGTTAGGAACCCACCCAGAGTCTGTTAGGAAGTATAGGAACCCACCCTGAGCCTGTTAGGAACCCACCCTGAGCCTGTTAGGAACCCACCCTGAGCCTGTTAGGAACCCACCCTGAGCCTGTTAGGAACCCACCCTGAGCCTGTTAGGAACCCACCCTGAGCCTGTTGAGCCCGTTAGGAACCCACCCAGAGTCTGTTAGGAACCCACCCTGAGCCTGTTGAGCCTGTTAGGAACCCATCCAGAGTCTGTTAGGAACCCACCCTGAGTCTCTTAGGAACCCACCCTGAGCCTGTTCGGAACCCACCCTGAGCCTGTTAGGAGGTATAGCTCAACATAAAGGCTGCGATCCATTCAGGGTGAGACATGTGTGATGGACCTGTTGTGTGTCACATTCCATCACATCCCTTCAGTCTTCAGTCCATCAGCAGGCGCTCTGATACAGAGAGACTGGCAGCACATGTGACCTGCTCAGAGGAGCAGCTAGGGGTTAGGGCCGCCTGCTCAGGGAGTCGGTGATGAGCCCCAGGACCTTTAGGCTGGGCGTACGCAGATTAACAGCAATCAAAATGCTGTTGGTCCCTAACCCCTCATGATCCTCGCTGGGCGTATGATAACATGCACGGCCAGCTGTCCATCGCCGGACACACGGACGGGATCCCTCCGACCGTCATGACATCTGCATTCTGTATCCCCCGCCAAGCAAGCGGCGCTCCTGGTATCCAGCGTGGGTGTTGATGCAGGACACCAGCCACCTGACTACCACCAGACTACCACCAGACTACCACCAGCCCCCAGACTACCACCAGACTACCACCAGACTACCACTAGCCCCCAGACTACCACTAGCCCCCAGACTACCACCAGACTACCACCAGACTACCACTAGCCCCCAGACTACCACCAGACTACCACTACCACCAGACTACCACCAGACTACCACCAGACTACCACTAGCCCCCAGACTACCACTAGCCCCCAGACTACCACCAGACTACCACCAGACTACCACTAGCCCCCAGACTACCACCAGACTACCACTACCACCAGACTACCACCAGACTACCACTACCACCAGACTACCACCAGACTACCACCAGACTACCACTAGCCCCCAGACTACCACCAGACTACCACCAGACTACCACCAGACTACCACTAGCCCCCAGACTACCACTAGCCCCCAGACTACCACCAGACTACCACTAGCCCCCAGACTACCACCAGACTACCACCAGACTACCACTAGCCCCCAGACTACCACCAGACTACCACTAGCCCCCAGACTACCACCAGACTACCACTAGCCCCCAGACTACCACCAGACTACCAGCAGACTACCACTAGCCCCCAGACTACCACCAGACTACCACCAGATTACCTCCAGACTACCGTCAGATTACCACCAAACCACCACCAGTCCCCAGACCACCTCCAGACTACCACCAGACTGCCACCAGCCCCCAGACTACCACCAGACTGCCACCAGCCCCCAGACTACCACCAGACTAACAACAGCCTCTAGACTACCACCAGCCCCCAGACTACCACCAGACTACCACTAGCCCCCAGACTACCACCAGACTAACAACAGCCTCTAGACTACCACCAGCCCCCAGACTACCACCAGCACCCTCCTCACCCAGACTAACACCAGACTACCCCCAGCCCGCCCCCCTCAGACTACCCGCAGCCCAACCCCCGACAGCAGCTAGAGTCACCCCCGCCCCTGCAGCCCACCCCGCAGTGTGACACTAAAAGCTGTCATGACAACTAATTACGAAGCTGCGGGCTCATATGCCAATTAGGCAAGGTGTGATCCGGCGGGGCCAATCATCAACACAGGCCGCACCGCGCGCCCTCCTCACCTGGTGTGCCCGCGAGGAGGACAGGTGAAGGTAAATAGTCGGCTAGGGTGAAGACCCTTTAGCGCGGGCATCCCGCCTGTTGACGTCACTGACCGCTGACAGCGCGGCGGCCTTTCATAAAGGACGTGTTGTTGCATCCAAGTGCAGCACAACGTACACAAACACGAACGTGGTTCCGATGAAAGCCCGCATTTTAGCGGGCTATTGCTTTTTCTCCCCAACAAAAGGAGCAGAAAGGCCCCGTCAGCTACGGTTAGCACACCGTAGCCTACATCATAGCGAGAAGCGCCACACACAAAGCTCGAACGCGTCGCTTCGTTATTTCAAGAACTTCAACACGAAGTTCGGATGAGACGATCCGCGGGGTTCTGGAGCTCCGGGTCTCAGCCCGGGGGACTGTTGGGGGGGCTAGTCAGCTAGCGGGCTAGGCTAAGCTAGATGTAGCCGCTAGCAGTGTCTGACACGTCCCCCTCAGCCCGCAAGTCAGCATCCCGGGTTAACCAGAGTTAAGGTAAATTAAGGTTAAGGTAGTAAAACAGTACTCACTAGAACACGACGACACGGAGAAAGCCCGCCACGGGGACACGCGCCGCGCTAACGAGGCTAGCAGCTAGCGGCTAGCAGCTACTGGTTTGTTTTGGTGTGCGCCATGTTGCCTCTCCTCAGCCCTCCACCAGCCTGTCACGGAGCGGGTTGTGAACGCGTGGTTAACGCGCTGTGACGGGGTGAGGGCGGAGACTCACCGGGGCGGCGGCGCTACTGAAACACACACGGCGGGAGGATCCACAGGGCGGTGGGGCGCCTCGCAGCCGGGTATCCGTGGTGGATCAGCGGGACGAGGGTCGGGTCTGACGGGGAGGTAAACACCAGGAGGAGGGCTCAGGAGGAGGGCTTAGGAGGAGGAGGACAACTCATGAGGAGCACCACTCAGGAGGAGGAGGAGGACCGCTCAGGAGGAGGGAGACCGCTCAGGAGGAGGACGAGGAGGTGGAGGACCACTCTGAAAATCCCCTCCTGGATGTGGATCTGGTTCCTCTCCTCCTCTTCTGACCTCCTCTGCTCTATATCTCTGTTTATCTGATGAATTTATTACCATTAATATGAACAATTTTTTATTATTATCAGATCATTAGAACAATGATTTTGGTCGTTATATATCATGGTATGTGTGTTATTGTTAGAAGTTATTGTGTCTGTCAGACAGTAACAATCCGGACAGTACTATGAATTTACAATTCAAATGTACATTGAAATAAAACTAAATGAACTGAATACAACTCTAATATAAGGACCCATGTCGAAAGATTTGCATTTACGCATCTTATTTGGATTATGCATATTGTTTTGAGAAGGATTAATTGTGGACCGTTACGATTGACCAACAGCAAAGACCTTGTATGTGTCATCAAGATAACAGTTGATATTTGAGCGATTACTGAGGTTCATATCAAACAGATCACACAAACACACACACACACACACACACACACACACACACACACACACACACACACACACACACACACACACACACACACACACACACACACACACAACAGCAACTTAAAAGTGTTTAAAAGTTCCCCAACTTCCAGAAGGGATGATGTGACTGAGGCCTGCTGGGGAGGGTGGGAGATGCAGCCAAACTGTCACGCCAGGCAGCCAGTTGGCCTAGAGATCGCTAATGTTTATATTTATTACTGAATTATTCTGTATATTTATAGTTCTGTGTCATCAATCTATGAACTCAATTAACGCATTGATCAAAAGCACAACCACGAATTACACATGAAAGGAGGGTAGGTAGAAATTTCTACTATCAATTGTCGACCTAAAGATTATTTAAAGATGCTTGAAATATGGAACGACAATGCACACGAATATTGCTTCGTTTCTTCGTTTATAAGTAAGTAATTGACGAATTCGCAGCAATTATGAATGAAGTGATAATAAATGAGTTTGAAATGCATTAAATGTGACTTACAAATACCAACCACTAGATGGTGGAAGAGTTCCACTCAACGGGACGGTCACGGGAAGACGAGAAGGCGAAGTGGAGAACGAGGTTTGTCTCGCCTAGTTTGGTAGTAATTAATTCAAGATAAAAAAAAGAATTAGAAATATTCCACCTAACCTAACCTTGTCTGAGGGCTACTTAGGGCCATTCTAATTTAACTTATTTTACACATTGGGAAATAAATGTAACCGCAACTTATGAGCAGAACCCTTAAGCGTCTAATGTTCTCCTCACACGAGGCTCCACAGGAGAAGGAGATGAAGGGAGCAGCAGATACACTCTGCTGCTCCCTCTGCTCACTCTGCTGATGTTTGACTTCAGTCTGACTTCAGTCAGCTCCACTGCACTCGTGAAACGATGCTGCAGCACATCCCCCAGCATCGGACTGCTCCCGTCCCAGAGCCCTGGGGTCAGGGGTCACGAGAGGATGCTCTCTAACTCATCTTTAAGTGGAGTAACAACCTCCTCTGTGGCCAGGCTAACCCTGCCTTCACTTCATCACCTCACGCACTCATCACCTCATCCCCTCATCATCACTTCATCACCTCATCCCCTCATCATCACCTCATCACCTCATCACTACACATTGGGTACCACTGTAATATGTGGTGATTAAAATGCGTTGGTAAAACACTTGTAAACCTCCAAAGAGGAACTTCATGTTGTGTGAGAATATCCTGCAGTTTGCTGACAGCACAACAGTTTTGTTCAGGTTTTTAATTGAATATTTAAGATCTGCCCAAGCGGGATAGACTGATCTTGTTATGATTTAAGCATCTAATTATAAAAACGTGGTGCGGAAAAATAATTGGAAAATGGCAACAGAAGAAGGTTACTCTGGGACGTGATGAACAAGAATATGGTGGAGTGGACTGAAAACGCTTTGATTAGATGTTTTTATGGAATTTATAAAGTATGCCTAATTAGACCCTCAGAGGTGTGGATGGGGTGAGCCTCATCTCTTTGAGGAGCCCGCAGAGGCTGACGGAGGCGGACGGAGAGCTATCAGCCCTCTCCATTGGGTCCGCCCCAGGGGCGTTTAGGAATGCCACACCTTCAAACCCTGGCCAGCTCGTCAGAGACACGATCCCCTCAGGACGAGCGACCTCGCCCTTAAATCTGCTTTGCTTTGATATCCCGTTCAAATCTCTTCTCCCTCTTGCTTCAGGAATAAAGGATCCCTGCCCGCTACTGCCAGTCAAACCCTGCATCAGCCAATCTCGGCCTGGTCCCGCCCTCCTATCGGTCCTGTCTGGATGCAGAATCCAAACAGTGCTGTGGTGCTTTGACTCTGTACATCCATTTACAGAAACAAACACAAACATGCACACACATGGGCACACACACACACACACACACACACACACACACACACACACACACACACACACACACACACACACACACACACACACACACACATGCAATGACACAGACACACACATGCAAACAGACATAGGAGGGCTTCAGAAAATAGATGTTTGGCAAAAAAAAGATGTAGCTCGGCTGGCTGGGTGGTGTGAGGGTGAGGGGTTTAGGGTGAGTGGGAGGGGTTTAGAGTAAGTGGGAGGGGTTTAGGGTGAGTGGGAGGGGTTTAGGGTGATTGGGGTTTAGGGTGAGTGGTAGGGATTTAGAGTAAGTGGGAGGGGTTTAGGGTGAGTGGGAGGGGTTTAGGGTGATTGGGGTTTAGGGTGAGTGGTAGGGATTTAGAGTAAGTGGGAGGGGTTTAGGGTGAGTGGGAGGGGTTTAGGGTTAGTGGGAGGGGTTTAGGGTGAGTGGGAGGGGTTTAGGGTGAGTAGGGTTTAGGGTGAGTGGGAGGGGTTTAGGGTTAGTGGGAGGGGTTTAGGGTGAGTGGGAGGGGTTTAGGGTGAGTAGGGTTTAGGGTGAGTGGGAGGGGTTTAGGGTGAGTGGGAGGGGTTTAGGGTGAGTTGGAGGGGTTTAGGGTGAGTGGGAGGGGTTTAGGGTGAGTAGGGTTTAGGGTGAGTGGGAGGGGTTTAGGGTGAGTGGGAGGGGTTTAGGGTGAGTGGGAGGGGTTTAGGGTGAGTGGGAGGGGTTTAGGGTGAGTGGGAGGGGTTTAGGGTGAGTTGGAGGGGTTTAGGGTGAGTAGGGTTTAGGGTGAGTGGGAGGGGTTTAGGGTGAGTGGGAGGGGTTTAGGGTGAGTGGGAGGGGTTTAGGGTGAGTGGGAGGGGTTTAGGGTGAGTTGGAGGGGTTTAGGGTGAGTGGGAGGGGTTTAGGGTGAGTTGGAGGGGTTTAGGGTTAGTGGGAGGGGTTTAGGGTGAGTGGGAGGGGTTTAGGGTTAGTGGGAGGGGTTTAGGGTGAGTGGGAGGGGTTTAGGGTGAGTGGGAGGGGTTTAGGGTGAGTGGGAGGGGTTTAGGAGTGTTGATAGTACGATTTTTTAAAACAAAGAGTGAGGTACGAGGTAGAAAGCATTTTTAATTTGTAGAATGTATCGAATATGATTTTCTTTTGTAACATTAGGAAATAGCTAGGATGAGCATCGGCTACCGGTATGTCGAGGTCACTCTAAAGCGTGGAACACACCGGCCTAACAGTTGGCCATCTGAAACGTTTGGGGAGACTCGGACGAGTTCGGAAACCAATCTGTTCGGTGTGTTGAGCTGTGTTGGAGGCTTTTGGAAGAATTATTATTATTATTGCATCTCACTCACGCGCAGAACGTACGCGCTACAGTGTAGTTGGCAGTGGTCTTCGCGGTGTGTTTCAATGCAACTTTTCTGCCGAACGGGTCAGACGAGAAGCTACGGAGTGGGCGGATAAAGGCCGTTAGTTTGAGTCTGGTCTCTGAGTGGGCCCCTTAAGCTACCAGCGAGATGAAATGTTGCACATTGAGACTTTAAGAGAACCGATTCAGTCAAGCAACAAGACAGATGGTGAAGAAGAATTAATGAGGCAATGAAATGAATTGTATCCCTAACTCACTCCCTAACGCCAATCTTCAAGTGGAAAACAATTCAGCTTCAGGATAACTTCCAGACTTTTCTCAGCAGGAATCCTTTCCATAAAGTTGTCAGACAATTATAATGACGTTGTGAGCGTGTCGGTGGCAGAAACCAGGCCCTTCAGAGGCCCTATGTTGCCCGTAGCAGATCGGTGCAGCCTGTTACACAGATAACGACTAGAACTCTCTCGCTCAATACAGGACCAATTTAATAAAACATTTTCAGCAATAGTCACCAAGACACAAAATGGTGGGGAAATAGGTTGATCCCAAAGTTACCCTTTGAGGCAGCCTTGTTGAAATTCAGAAATAAAAGTCAGTCCCTGTCTTATCTTACAAAGCATCTCCATGACTCTGAACAAGACGTTCCTCTCCTGCTGTCCTCTCTGACAGTCAGAGAGGACAGCAGTCACCCTCCATTACCGGCCTCTCTGAACTGAAGTGAAGCGAGGACAATGGACGGGTTCTACAGAGGTAGCAAGCGTTCCTATCCTCAGTGTTTAATTAAAACTCTGCTTCATTCATTACAAAGTGCTTCCCAATCGAAGTCTTGCACTCATTCCTCTGGGGCCCCTCTGTAGACGGACTCCTCCTGAACCGGCTGGTGGACCGACTCCTCCTGAACCGGCTGGAAGACTGGAGTGGATAAGAAGAGGTGGTGACTTGGACGCGGAGGGAGGTCCTTCCAGAGGCTGAGCTAATCTCACGTCAGCCAGACCTCCAGTGATGATAGGATCACACAGAGAGGATCACACAGATCTCACGTCAGCCTCGCTCCCATGGAACTCCTAACCCGGGCAGTGCTGATGCCATCCTCTACCGACAGGAATCCAACCCAGAAGAAACAGGACATGAAGCCCCAAGACATCAGCTGAAGGGCCGTTGATGCCTCTGGTTTGAACGTGTTTCCTGGTGTTGGACTCCCCTACTCCCCAGGGGCCGCCTTGTGGCCCCCCAGGTGTTAGTCCCGGTGTTATGAGATCAAAAGAGTCGTCGTTTGAGGGATAATAAATAATGAAGCATGAGGGTCGAGTCGAGATCCGCTCATCTCGACCAAGTCATGAAAGTGTCTGCTCATTAACAACGAACACAGAGGGAGCGTCTCACATGAAACAGGATGGAGGCTGGAGGCTGGAGGAAACAAGGTATCATTAGTAGAAAACCTACGGCACGGCCCATCTGAAAGACTCTGTTT
>NC_082389.1:10121419-10128919 GCF_031168955.1 Gadus macrocephalus
CTGTTCAACAACACTATGTTTGGACCAAACTTGTGATCTAACCTCCAGAATCAACCGATTTGTATTTGGTGGGACGACTGGGACGATTACAAATTATAATGTCATGTTTTTGGACTAAGGGAACTACTTTTCTCAGCTTATGAACACATCTCCTGGGCGTTCTGGTCTCCAATCGCAACTACAGGAGTGGAACTCGTTTTTGTCCCTGACCTGCTGACCAGTTCAGTCCAGAACTCCGACTGTCAACGGCTTTATATTTACAGACATGGAACATGCATTCCCCATTAGGGCCTAATGGGGCTCAGAGGATGCTGGTCTCGGACTGCACGGTGAAGGGGTTCTGGGAGTCCTGGCCCCCGTGGTCGGCGTGTTTGGAGCTGTCCGGGGAGAGGTGCATTCTGGGAAATCGCTGGTTCCTCCTGAGGTGACAGTTGAGGTGGATGTTCCTCCACTTCCTCCTCAGCTCCCCCTGAACCTGGGGAGGGGGGGAGTTACTAGAGATGCACCACACACAAACACACGCACGCACGCACAAGCCCAGATCTAAAAGAGTATAAGATGGTCTTACCTCACTGTTGAGGAAACAATACAAGATGGCGACTGTCAGACCCTGGAACACAGCAACACAACACACATCAGCTCATCACTCTTTGAACTACCAACACATCAGCTACAGTCTTTAAACTACCAACACATCAGCTCATCACTCTTTAAACTACCAACACCTCAGCTCATCACTCTTTAAACTACCAACACATCAGCATCTCAGCCTTTAAACTACCAACACAACAGCTTCACTCTTTAAACCACCAACACATCAGCATCTCATCCTTTAAACTACCAACACATCAGGTTCACTCTTTAAACCACCAACACATCAGCATCTCATCCTTTAAACTACCAACACATCAGGTTCACTATTCAAACTACCAATACCAATGTTATCGAGCAGTTAAAAACTACCACCAACGGGCCGTATTCACCTCATGGCCATTTTTGATTGTCTAGCACAGGGGTCCCCAATTACTTTTCATAGTGGGCCACTATGAAAATCCACTTGGAAACGATGGGCCACTCAACCTCCAGCCCCACGGCCATCGAGCAACCAAACCAATCAGCTTTAAAACTCACCCCTTGACAGGCCTTCCTGTAGTCTTCTTGTTGTTTTGTGTATTATTTGACAATATATGTATGCACTCAGTTGTATGCGCTTTGAGATTGTACAAACGAAAAGTGATTTAGACATAAAATGGATTATAATACTATTATTTGTATATTGGATATCAGATCATCCTCCTTAGAAGGATAATCAAATAGTAAAAGAACTATTAAAGTAAGTATACAAATAAATAGAACATCATGGCCGGAGCTCCATCAAAATATTATTTTCAAAAAACTGGGTTACTTCTGTAAAAACAATTTCACCTGTAGTGTGCCCATGTAATGAAAAAAAGCAGAAAAACAGAAAGCTTTTTCGAGGTTCTATCACAGGACTCGTCGATGGCTCGTGACATTTAATCAGCTTTTTTGAGATCGGCAAGGAGGATTGAAAAGCAATCCTCCGCAGAAGCGTTCTTGTTGCCAGTCTCATTACTAGTCAGTGGTACCCTCTTGATTAACTCTCTCAAAGAAGTTCTTATTTTTTCATCGTGCCTGAGCACTTAGTCCAGCATTTCCACAGCACTTCATAAGGTCTGCATCTGAGAAATGTTTCTTGCTCTTTGCGAGATGCCATGATACACGGAGCGATGCTGTGGTTGAAGTGGTAGTGGTTTTATGAATAATTTTTACCGAGTTTTCATAAGCAGTAGTTAGGCTAGATATTTCTTGCTTTCATGTCTCGGATCCTGGTGGGAATGCTTCCTTAAAGTTGCTATATTAGCTTCAAAATGCCTCTTTACATGAGCAACCTTGTTAACCGATATTGCTTGTAAACAGAGTAAGCAGGCTGGTTTAGCCATGTCATGTCCATGTAGAATGAACAAATATTGTTGATTCCAATCTGCGTTAATTATTCTATTGTCAACTTTCCTTCTTTTGGTAGCCATCGTTCTCTCTGTGTTATCCGCCTCGCTCTTAGATACAGTTCAATAGGGTTGCTGATATTATTTGGCGCGCGAGGGAGGGGGGCTGGATGAGGGCAGAAATGCACAGTTGAATTAGTTTGATTTAATTTAATCAATTTTCTTAATTATTATATCTCTTATTGTGCTTAAAGCAATAAAGGGACAGGACGCTATGATGTCTATACTTCTCTGATCGCCACAATATATATATATATATATATATATATATATATATATATTAGATATATAATTTTTTTATCAAAAAAATCGCTTGTATGCTGAGTAATTCTTAGTAATTCTTTTGTGGGCCATAAATCAACTCGTGGCGGGCCGGGTGTGGCCCGCAGGCCTCCTATTGGGGACCACTCTAGCAGGTTGGTCGAGTGAGGAGGTGTGAGGGAGGAGCTCACCTGGAAGGAGCCGAGGGCCAGGTCAAAGAAGATCTTGTACTCCTCTGCGATGGACTCGCTTGGAGACACGAAAACCACGTAGTGGATCCCGAACAAAGGGATCAGCAGCAGAGTGGATTTAGCCAACCGCCTGCAAGACAGCAGAGAGAGACAGATGATTCTGTCTGCCTGTCAGTCTACCTGTCTGTCTGTCTGTCTGTCTGTCTGACTACCTGTCTGTCTGTTTACCTGTTTGTCGGTCTGACTACCTGTCTGTCTTTCTGTCTACCTGTCTGGCTGTCTGTCTATCTACCTGTCTGTCTGTCTGACTACCTGTCTGTCAATTTTCCTGTCTGTCTACCTGTCTGCCTGTATGACTACATGTCTGTCTGACTTTCGTCTGACTATCTGTCTGTCTGATTACCTGTCTGTCTGTCTACCTGTCATGGTCTGTCTGTTTCCTTGTCTTGTTTTGGTGCGTTTCCTGTTTTACTTTGTTATCTCTGTCTTGTTTCTCCCCATGTCCGGTCAGGTTTCCCTCCTGTGTGATTACTGCTCCCTCCCCTAATGTGTTTCAGCTGTTACTCGTTGCGTGCCCTGTGTGTGTTTGGTATTTAAGCCCTTGTCTTTCCTTTGTTCCTTGTCGGATCATTTTAGTTCGTGGTGAGTTGTGTCCTGTGTGTTACCTGTGTCCCCTGTGTTACCCCCGTCACCCGTATTCCTTGCCTTTTGCGTTAATAAATTATCCTTTTATTGAACTGTCTGCTATTGGGTCCTACCCGCCTGCCTGCCACCCGCTAACCGTAACCGTAACACTACCTATCTGTCCTTCTGTCTCTGTCTGTCTCCCTCTCCGTCTGTCTTTTGACTCTTCTTTGTATAGAAAACATTAAATTTTTTTGGCATTGGTTGAGTTTCTGCTCAGTACCTGTACTGTGAATGGTCATGTTGGTGTCGATACCTCTGTTTGGTTGGGTTAGTGTCGTTCCTGTACTGTGATTGGTTGGGTTAGTGTCGTACCTGTACTGTGATTGGTTGTGTTAGTGGACGGTACCTGTACTGTGATTGGTCGGTTTAGTGGGCGGTACCTGTACTGTGATTGGTCAGTTTAACTGGCGGTACCTGTACTGTGATTGGTCAGTTTAGCTGGCGGTACCCCTACTGTAATTGATCCGCATAGTGGGCGGTACCTGTACTGTGATTGGTCGTTTCCCCCAACATCCGGACACCTGAGCTTCTGGACCAGGATGCGAATGATGCTGATGAAGAGGACAAAGTTCACCTGGAAACCGTTTACACAACCAATCAGTCACCATGGAAACACTTTACACATCCGATCAGTCGCCATGGAAACAGCTTGCACACGACCAATCAGTCAACATGGAAGCAGTTTACACACAACCAATCAGTCACCATGGAAATACGCTTACACATGCTTGGAACATACCATTATGGAGACTCCTATTGGTCCGTTGATCACCCAGTTAGGGATGGGGTTTTCGTTTCTTTCCCAGCACCTGAGGGGCAGAACAGAAACCCAATCAGCAGAGCGGATTCCAGCCTCTCTCGAGCAAGGCATTAACACTGCCAGGGTTTGATGTCTAACTGGGAGTGTAAAGTCACAGTATCGTAAGAGGCTGTGGATCAAATGGCAGATTTATAAGGTGGGTGGTGTGACATCCATAAGGTCACACCATCATAAGCATAAGATGTCTACTGCCTTGCTCAAAAGCACCCGGCCCAACAAGGTGTCTCTCCAGCGAACAGAAGCCTGACTGTCTCCTCACAGAGCAGCTGTCTGTCTGTCTCCTCACAGAGCAGCTGTCTGTCTCCTCACAGAGCAGCTGTCTGTCTGCCCTCCTCACAGAAGCAGCTGTCTGTCTGCCCTCCTCACAGAAGCAGCAGTCTGCCTGCCCACCTCACAGAAGCAGCTGTCTGTCTGCCCTCCTCACAGAAGCAGCTGTCTGACTGCCCTCCTCACAGAAGCAGCTGTCTGTCTGCCCTCCTCACAGAAGCAGCTGTCTGACTGCCCACCTCACAGAAGCAGCTGTCTGTCTGCCCTCCTCACAGAAGCAGCTGTCTGACTGCCCTCCTCACAGAAGCAGCTGTCTGACTGCCCTCCTCACAGAAGCAGCTGTCTGTCTGCCCTCCTCACAGAAGCAGCTGTCTGTCTGCCCTCCTCACAGAAGCAGCTGTCTATCTGCCCTCCTCACCGAAGCAGCTGTCTGTCTGCTCACAAAGAACTATTCAGTCCTGCTGTTTGTTTACCAAACAGCGTGATCTTCATACCTCGGTGTGATTGGCCCATTAAAGTGTCCGGAAAGGGTTCACTTTAACGGTGAACCAACGTCCTCTGCTCGTTGGTTGGTGGAACATTTCAAACCGCTTATTGCGGATCAATTATTGATGAATCGACTCTTTCTATCGGTCACAGAATGGTGTGACAACCCATGCATTCTAATCTGTGCTGCCTCGGATTCACACAGCGGCTCCTGACTCAAACCAAACCAGAGCCTTCTTTGTGGAGATGTTGTCCCACACCGCTGCCCTCCAAGGATATGCTTGCCATTTTCTGTATGTTATCTAACATGTGAGTTGGCTCCAGATCAGATAGCAACTGGTGAGCTAGTTACAGTTAAGTCGGTTACAGGTAGACTAGCTGCACATGAACTAGCTAGAGCTGAGTTAGCTGCAGGTGAAGAAGCAACCGGTGAGCTAGCTAAAGGTAAGTTGGTTACAGGTAGACAAGCTGCACATGAACTAGCTAGAGCTGAGTAAGCTGCAGATGAAATAGCAACCAGTGTGCTGGCTACAGGTAAGTTGGTTACAGGTAGACTAGCTGCAGGTTTACTATCTAAGTTATCGACAGGTTGAAAAAAGTTACAGGTGAATTGTTCGCAGGTGAGCTAGCTAAGAGTGAACTATCTACAGTGGAGTGAGTTGAGGTGTCACTCACCCTGAGTCTTCAAGGTGCACTCTGGTCATGACCCAGGTGAACACGAACACGGTGGGAATACCTGAACGCACCAAACAGGAAACAGACATGAAGCCTCCCACACGAACGACCTCCTCACCCCCCCCGTGGCGTCTCCTGTCTGATCCGAGCGTCCTACCCCAGCCGACGAGCAGATACACGACGAAGGGCCGGTTCTCGGAGAACATGACGACGAGCAGCGTGTGCAGGTACAGCCCCTCCACCAGCAGCCAGTAGAAGTTAGCCATGATGAAGTACTGGAAGAACACCAGGCTGGCCTTACAGCCCAACTGGGGACAAGGGAGGAGGACACTGGAGAGCCACAACTCCCAGGAAGACCATGGAGAACCTCAACCCCTAGAACTACAGCCAGGAGGACACTGGAGAACTACAACACAGGTGGGATGGTGATTGGCTAGTCCTCCATCCTGATGGACACACACAGTTGTGACGTCACTGATGGGGTGGAAAGCGAAAGCAGCTGTAGTGGACACTACAGCTACGCTACAGGATGTGTCGGGGGGGGGGGGCTCACCAGCGAGGGCTCCTGGGAGCACTGGGAGCTGTGGGAGAACAGGATGTGGTCCTTCACCAGCACGGCCACCGCCCGCAGGATGAAGGACAGGAACAGGTTCAGGTGGATCAGGTTTCTGGTGCAGCGGAGCCGCCTGCACACACACGCACGCACACACACACACGCACACGCACACGCACATGCACTCACACACACGCGAACACACACTCAAAGTGAGGTAAAGTGAAGAGGAAATGAGGTGAAACTGAACAGGAAGTGGAACTCACCGGAACAGACAGAGGATGGCGCTACCAGTGGTGAGGGCGATCAAGGAAAGACTGTGGCCGAGCGTATATAGAGTCTGGACCACCATGTAGAAAACCAGCTGAGAGAGAGAGGGAGGGAGAGAGAGAGAGAGAGAGAGTGAGTGAGTGAGTGAGTGTGAGAGAGAGAGAGAGAGAGAGAGAGAGAGAGAGAGAGAGAGAGAGAGAGAGAGAGAGAGAGAGAGAGAGAGAGAGAGAGAGAGAGAGAGAGAGAAGAGAGAGGGAGATAGAGGGAGAGAAAGGGAGAGAGAGAGAGAGAGAGAGAGAGAGAGAGAGAGAGAGAGAGAGAGATATTGGGGACAGATTGATTGAAGGATTCATTTTGTAATAGACTAGTTTTTGCACTCTTTCTCACTTTATAGAGTGAGATGGAAAGAAACGTATGGGTTTGTGTGAGTCTGTGTGTACATGTGTGTGTGCGTGTGTGTATGTGTTTATGTGTGTGCATGTGTTTTTGTGTGTGTGTGTATGCATGTGTGTGTTTGCTTATGTGTGTTTGAGTGTATGTATGTGTGTGTGTGTGTGTGTGTGTGTGTGTGTGTGTGTGTGTGTGTGTGTGTGTGTGTGTGTGTGTGTGTGTGTGTGTGTGTGTGAATGTGTGTGTTTTGGTCCTCCCCTCTTATCTTGCTTCCTCAGATAATCTGAGGTGCGCTTGATTCACGAGGACTTCTTTCCGGTGCACACCGTATGTAACACACACACACACAAACACACACACACGCACACACACACACACACACACACACACACACACACACACACACACACACACACACACACACACACACACACACCACTGCATCCCTGTCTATGATGTCGCCCATGAGGAGGCAGGTGATCAAACACACGATGTGTTTAGAGGAGAGACGGTTCAACGACGGTTCACTGTGGAAACAGGCCAGGGCTCAAGACCAGACCATCTACTGCCTCCCAGTGCCTCCCAGTGGACCGAGGGGGTCGAACCATATCAGGGGGCTGGTGGTATAAGGCTCAGCTCTGCTTCTTCACAGCCAACAGGTCGGGGGTTCAAACCCCGGGTGGTCTGATCTCTGTTCTTTGATCGTCCTGTGAGGATGTTCTCTGTTCTCTGTTCCCCTCATGAGGAGGTTCTCTGTTCTCCCTGTGAGGAGGTTCTCTGTTCCCCTCATGAGGAGGTTCTCTGTTCCCCTCCTGAGGAGGTTCTCTGTTCCCCTCATGAGGAGGTTCTCTGTTCTCTGTTCCCCTCATGAGGAGG
>NC_082389.1:10131419-10142681 GCF_031168955.1 Gadus macrocephalus
ACTCTCTCTGTCTCTCTCTCTCGCTTGGAGTTGTCTAGGGTAAATACACATTCATGCCAGACTCTGTTTGGGGCTTTGCAAAGGCTTTTGAAATAGATGCGTTTGATTGGTTTAAATGGTGCCTCACACAAAAACATCCCTGACATCCATTTGAACCCAGCAGAAAGTGCAACTACTTACTCACAGCCAGTACCAGACTGTGGTCGTACTGGGCAGTTCCCAATAGAACCAGCAGCAGACTGGTTGTAGTGGGCGGTTCCCAGTAAAACCAGTACCAGACTGTGGTTGTACTGGGCAGTTGCCAGTAGAAATAGCAGCAGACTGGTTGTACTGGGCGGTTCCCAGTAGAACCAGCAGCAGACTGGTTGTAGCAGCAGTAGACAGCTCCAGAGGGAGCTCTTGAGTGTGGTGTTTAATGGGCAGATGTTCCCGTGGTAACAATGGAGGTCAGAGTGTCCGTCAGACTCTGACACTTCAAAGCTCTGGAGGCCAACAGAGAGGTGGGCGAGATACGCACAACACAGACACACACTGACATACACACACACACACACACACATGTGCTCGGACACACACACACACACACACACCACCGACCACACACCTGGACTCCTGACGTTGATCTGTTCGGAACCGCTGATTCTTATTGAAACAGAATGATAGGAAAAGTTGACGCGTGCTTGAGGTCCTAACCCTCCTCACTCTGCCTGGAGCCCCGGGAAGGAAACAGGAGGAAGACTAAGGCCCCGTTTACACGAGGACGCTTGCGGGTAAAAACAACAAAATATATCGGAAGTGCCTTTCGTTTAGACGGTGACAGCGTTTTTGGGGCTTAGAAACGCAAAAATCGGAAACCACCCTCGAGAGTGGAAATCTTGAAAACGCTCCGCCGTAGAGTTTCCGTCTACACTGCCAACCAAGACGCAAAACTCTGCTCAGATCTGCTCACGTCGCGTACGCGTTTACGTCACATACATGCCCCAGTGCAGGGAAATAAACAAACATGTTGAATTATTTCCATGCGTCGGACCGTCAAGCTGCTCTGGCAGCTCTAATAAACGTACAGGAGTCTTTCCACGAAATGTACAGATATTATTACTGAACAGAGATGGATCTGTAATTATGTTTTGGTTTTCGCGGCGCAGTTAAGAGAAGGAAGATTCTACGCATGCGCTCAGACATGGCGTTGTTGTGTAATAGTGTATCACAGCACCATTTAGCCGCCTAGCATGCATACCCAATCGAATTCCACACACTTTTGCGTCACCGTATGCACACAGATTTCCTCCCGAAAACGCTTGTCTAAACGCGGAATAAAAAGTGAAGACGCGACGCCACTTTTGCGTCTTGTGTTCAGACCGTCATCATGTAAACGTAGCCTAAGGATTACACACTGAATCTCCGGGTGGTGAGCTGGGCTGAAACAGCTTAGCTATCAATCAGGGTGAGGAGTTGACTCTGAGCTGTCTGCCTCCACACAGGCTCCGTGTCAGCTCAGTGATCAAAGCTTTTCCTTCCTACTTAAATTGTCCCTTTTGCTGATCTTTAAAGAAAGTACCTTAACTCTTTCTTTCTATTTTGCAGTGTTACTTTTTTTCTCAAACTTTCATCGATTCATTGGTCAGTATTCAGTCCTGATTTAAGGGGACTGTTACAGAGAGGTGTCTCTCTCTCACCAGCTCGTTAGTGAGTATCACCCCAGCTCGTTAGTGAGTATCACCCCAGCTCATTAGTGTGTCTCATCCCAGCTCGTTAGTGAGTACCACCCAAGCGCGTTAGTGAGTATCATCCCAGTTTGTTAGTAAGTACATCACCCCAGCTCGTTAGTGAGTATCAACCCAGCTCGTTAGTGAGTATCACCCAAGCTCCTTAGTGAGTATCACCCCAGCTCCTTAATGAGTATCACCCCAGCTCGTTAGTAAGTCTCATCCCAGCTCGTTAGTGAGTATCAACCCAGCTCGTTAGGTGAGTTTCACCCCAGCTTTTTAAGTGAGTATCACCCCAGCTCGTTAGTGAGTATCACCCGCACTTGTTAGTGAGTATCACCCCAGCTTGTTAGGTGAGAATCACTCTGGCTCGTTAGGTGGGTATCACCCCAGCCAGACCCGTCGCCAGACCTGAGTCTGAAGGGGGAATATGAAATGCATAGGGGGGCACAATTATTATTAGCCTACAGTACGTATATTTCCTCTATTCGCGCAGCACATAATCATCACGTTAATCATTAACCAACAGCAATATGACCCGGTAGCCTATAGCCTGCCCTACAACATCACATCATTCCTCGTCATTTAAAGCAATACATTACATAGAAGCAATGCTATGAATATATATCCATAAAACACTGGACTATACAACATATTAGGTGTAAAAGCAGTTAACAGAGGGATATGCATTGCCATTACACACACACACACACACACACACACACACACACACACACACACACACACACGGTAGCTTACTTTGAGTGGATTCAGCGCTGTCCTCCCTCCCTCCCTGTCCTCAGCGGGAGGCAGCGTTTCTCCGAGCTGAACCTCCTCATCAACATATCCTTCCACTCAGATGTAAACTTGTGAGTCAGGTCCTTTTCAAAAGCAAGCTGAATCAGCTGGGCCTTGCGTCTGTGCAACATACTGCGCCGATGCTCTGAGAAGACGTTTTTCAGCTTGGAAAATGACTTTTCACACATTGCTGTGGAAGCTCCTAAAGTTAGGGCACGGGTGTAGGCTGTGAGAACAGTCGGCATAGCCTGGAGTGCACAGTTGAATGTGCTAAGGATGTTTGCTATTGTCCATTTTCCGTCTTCGGGGTGTCATTCATTTTCTTAACCAGGAACTCACAAGCCACAGTATATTCAGATTCAGCCACATCAGTTCCAGCTAATAGCAGGAGAGGTGTTACGGTTACCTTTGATGGGTCCAGGAAATTATCTGACTGATTATTAGACTGTTGGTGGGCTTTTCAACCACTTACGAATATCCATGATGATGAACTAGAAATGAAAGTAAGCTAGCGAAAACTCATCCAGCTTCACTTCAAAATGCGCGGTAACTGCGGCTAAATGGACGTAGTTACGTAGGCCTACGTAGCCTAGATCGGCAGATTTAATAGTCCGCCAAAGACGTTGACGTCGCTTAGCAACCGAAGACGCTGGGGTTGACAAGTTACCGGACTTCTTGCGGAGCGGTAGCAAAGACGCCATTAGAGGCAAAAAATCCTTTGTTTGTGAAAAAAAAAATTTGAGACGTGCCTCAAGTGGGGGGGCACAATCATTGTGGGGGGCGGGCCCGGCCCCCTATGGCCCGCCCATAGCGACGGGCCTGACCCCAGCTCGTTAAAGAGTATCACCCCAGCTCGTTGGTGAGTCTCACCCCAGCTCGTTAGGTGATTCTAACCCCAGCTCGTTAGGTGAGTATCACCCCATCTCGTCTGGTGAGTCTCACCCCAACTCGTAAGGTGAGTCTCACCCCAGCTCGTTAGGTGATTCTAACCCCAGCTCGTTAGGTGAGTATCACCCCATCTCGTCTGGTGAGTCTCACCCCAACTCGTAAAGTGAGTTTCACCCCAGCTCGTTAGGTGAGTTTAATCCCAGTTTGTTAGGTGAGTCTCACCCCAGCTCGTTAGGTGAGTCTCACCCCAGCTCGTTAGGTGAGTTTAATCCCAGCTCGTTAGGTGAGTCTCACCCCAGCTCGTTAGGTGAGTCTCACCGCAGCTCGTTTGGTGAGTTTAATCCCAGCTCGTTAGGTGAGTCCCACCCCAGCTCGTTAGGTGAGTCTAATCCCAGCTCGTTCAGTGAGTCTAATCCCAGCTCGTTAGGTAAATCTCACCCCAGCTCGTTAGGTGAGTCTAATCCCAGCTCGTTAGGAGAGTCTAATCCCAGCTCGTTAGGTGAGTCTCACCCCAGCCCGTTAGGTGAGTCTAATCCCAGCTCGTTAGGTGAGTCTAATCCCAGCTCGTTAGGTGAGTATCACACCACCACACCAGTCTCGCTTTGGGCTCCCGGGACATTGTTGTGGAATCTTTTAATTAAATCTGTGTGAAGACAGCAGCTGACACAGGTCACTTTATTTTTTTCCCAATTTTGAATTTGAATTTCTCACTCAGAGGGAGGAATATATGAAATATATTTTCCACTTCTAAGGAGAGGGGGAGAGGGAGAAAGAGAGGGAGAGAGAGAAAGGGAGTGGAAGAGAGAGAGACAGAGGGAGAGAGTGGAGGCTGGGAGAGAGAGAGGGAGCGAGAGAGAGAGAGAGAGAGAGAGAGAGAGAGAGAGAGAGAGAGAGAGAGGTCTTTTGAGTTAAACAAAGAGTTTGGTTGGGCAGGAGGCCATTGAAATATCTGCATGAATACCTTCTCATAGCTCTGAGAAATGCTACTGTTGAATATTCATGGTCTGGAAGTGACAGGACTGTATATAGGCTAGCCCTGTCACGCTAGCACTCGGATAGCTGAGGTGACAGCGCTGGTTGGCGCTAGCTCGTTAGCATTAGGTTGTTAGCTTGACACATAAAGCTAACAGAGAGAGAGAGAGAGAGAGAGAGAGAGAGAGAGAGAGAGAGAGAGAGAGAGAGGGAGGGAGGGTGAGAGATGGTCCTGACCTCCTCTTCTCTGACCCTGACCCAGTAAGGTTTCCTCTCTCCATCACGTCCCAGTGTTCCCATCAATGCGGCCGGTGGCTTCAGGGGCAACCAATCAAGCTGGCTGGTAGAACGTTCACACACTGGTCTCACACACTGGTCTCACACACTGGTCTCACACACTGGTCACACTGGTCTCACACTCTGGTCTCACACAATGATCACACACTGGCCACATTGGTCTCACACACTGATCACACACTGGTCTCACACACTGATCACACACTGGTCACACTGGTCACACACTGGTCACACTGGTCTCACACACTGGTCTCACGCACTGATCACACACTGGTCCCACTGGTCTCACACACTGGTCACACTGGTTACACTGGTCTCACACACTGAGTATCAATGTGTGTGTGACTGGTTCACTGCAAGCACTGAAACACTTTTGGTGATGACAGGCTACAGAAGGTGCAGTATAATTTATTCACCATTTATTGGACCATTTATACAAAAGCCAGGGCATCAGGAACGAGGCTTAGTTAAGCTGACAAAATGGCAATTCTTGTGGTCGTCGCTTCAGTTAGGAGTAGGCAGGCACATTGGTATAGCTGTAGTCATCAGGAGCTATGCTAGCTGTATTAATCAGGAGCTATGCTAGCTGTAGTCATCAGGAGCTATGCTAGCTGTAGTCATCAGGAGCTATGCTAGCTGTAGTCATCAGGAGCTATGCTAGCTGTATTAATCAGGAGCTATGCTAGCTGTAGTCATCAGGAGCTATGCTAGCTGTATTAATCAGGAGCTATGCTAGCTGTAGTCATTAGGAGCTATGCAAGCTGTATGGATCAGGAGCTATGCTAGCTGTAGTCATCAGGAGCTATGCTAGCTGTATTAATCAGGAGCTATGCTAGCTGTAGTCATTAGGAGCTATGCAAGCTGTATGGATCAGGAGCTATGCTCGCTGTGTTCATCAGGAGCTATGCAAGCTGTATTAATCAGGAGCTATGCTAGCTGTAGTCATTAGGAGCTATGCAAGCTGTATGGATCAGGAGCTATGCTCGCTGTGTTCATCAGGAGCTATGCTATCTGTAGTGATCAGGAGCTAGGCTAGCTGTAGTGATCAGGAGCTATGCTCGCTGTGTTCATCAGGAGCTGTGCTAGCTGTAGTGATCAGGAGCTATGCTAGCTGTAGTGATCAGGAGCTATGCTAGCTGTAGTCATCAGGAGCTTTGCTAGCTTACCTTCTCCTGTGTGGGTTCTGATCCGCAGATGCTTGTTATGTTGGGAAAGATATCCGACCAGCCGGCCTCCGTGCACCTCCTGCTGATGTTTCCTGGAACAGAAGCCCTAGCTTTAGCTTTGCATAGTGTTACGTTAACCTAGCTTTAGCTTTGCATAGTGTTAAGTTAACCAAGCTTTAGCTTTGCATAGCATTATGTAGCATTGCATAGTGTTACGTTAACCTAGCTTTAGCTTTGCATAGTTCCATGTTAACCTAGCTTGATGTTCACCTAGCTTTAGTTCATTCGTTCTCAAAGTGCGGCCCGCAGGCCGAATCATTCCTGGCGGCCCGCAATGACATACATAATTATGTAAGTTATAAAAAAAATATATATATATATATATATATATATATATATATATATAGATAAATAAATATTAAGATAAATGTCGACTCTCTCTGGCTTTCAATTAAACCCTTTTACATTTGTTAGTTTTAATCCGACTGTACATTACTTTGAAAGGCTGAACCTCAGTTTCGTGATTTAGACCTCACTTGACCTCACACCCGGAGTTCCACGGTGCAATGTTTTTTTTTAAAGGTCCCATGACATGCTATTTTATGTATTCTTTAATATAGGTATTAGTGGGCAACTAACACAGTATTCAAAGACGTTCCCTAAATTCAGCCGTGGTGCAGAGTTACAGCCACTCCGAGCCAGTCGCACATTGAGCTTCCCCCAAATGCGCTGTTTCGGTGGGCGTGTCAAGGAGGAGGGTGGGGGTGTGGCCCTGAGCAGCTTGCAGCCACCATGCGCTCTGTTTACAGTGGATGTATCGCAATGGCGAGCCGCACACAGCCTTTAGCCGTGTTCTGTAAATATTCTAGAACACACGGGAGTCCTGGAGCTCTATATCTAAATATGATCATATAGCCTACACAGATATCTATATCATATAATATATATTATCACGGCCAAAAGCTGTGTGAGCCGATATTATGAATCTCAAACGACCGCATTGGGTTCTCCGACGTTCCTGGTTCTTCAACGTCCACATCAATGTGAATACACACACTGTAACGCAAGTGTTTCTTGTCGGTTCTTTGACGTGTCTTGTATTTCCACAACGAGACTGTCGTGGGGGTTATCTGAGCCATGGTTGAGAAGGAATTGGGGAAAGGAACTTTGATTTGACTCGCTGAAGTACATGAACTGCGACATGCCGCCGGTTGCCGCGAGGCACCATCGCCCGGCAGCGGGCAGCGGGCAGCCGGCAGCAGGCAGCACGCGGTTCAGTCGACTTCAGGTTGATGTGAAAGTGGAAGAACCAGAGACGTCGCAGAACCCGACAAAGTCGTTTGTGATTCATAATATCGTCTGGAGGCGCACACAATATGTTATATGATATAGATATCTATGTATATGATATTATTTAGATATAGAGCTCCAGGACTGTAACGCAAGTGTTGTACACTTCCTTGTTATTTGGATAACCGTTCTGCTGTTGGTGTGATGGCGCATAACACGTCGGACTCTCGTATCTGGTATTTCTACAACGAGACTCGTATTGGGGGTTATCTCAGCCAAGGTTGAGAATGAATTGGGGGGAAGGAACTTTGGCTTTGACTCCCTCAAGAACATGAACCACGACATGGAGGAGAAAGGGATTGTTGGTGGCGAATGTCTCCCGCTTGAGCCCCGCTGAGGGACCACCGCCGGAGTCGGAGGTGCATAAGCGCTGCCCGGCAAAGATCCCTTTCTCCTCCTTGTCGTGGTTCATGTTCTTGAGGGAGTCAAAGCCAAAGTTCCTTCCCCCCAATTCATTCTCAACCTTGGCTGAGATAACCCCAATACGAGTCTCGTTGTAGAAATACCAGATACGAGAGTCCGACGCGTTATGCGCCATCACACCAACAGCAGAACGGTTATCCAAATAACAAGGAAGTGTACAACACTTGCGTTACAGTCCTGGAGCTCTATATCTAAATAATATCATATAATACATAGATATCTATATCATATAACATATTGTGTGCGCCTCCAGACGATATTATGAATCAGAAACGACTTTGTCGGGTTCTGCGACGTCTCTGGTTCTTCCACTTTCACATCAACCTGAAGTCGACTGAACCGCGCGCTGCCTGCGGCCGGCTGCCCGCTGCCGGGCGATGGTGCCTCGCGGCAACCGGCGGCATGTCGCAGTTCATGTACTTCAGCGAGTCAAACCAAAGTTCCTTTCCCCCAATTCCTTCTCAACCATGGCTTAGATAACCCCCCACGACAGTCTTGTTGTGGAAATACAAGACACGTCAAAGAACCGACAAGAAACACTTGCGTTACAGTGTGTGTATTCACACACACACATGTGGCGCTCGCACGGTCGAGTCTCATTGGCGGGCCAACGTCTCTGGGCGGGCCAGGCAGAGTAAGGGGAGGAGCTGAGATTCCTCATGACGTCATGAGCACAGATTTCCAAATCAGCGCGCTTGAGCCTCCGTTTTTTCAAAGGCGAGCGAAAGAGCTAGTGCTCGTTTTACACCAAACGCAAGTTTTAGCCACTGGGGGACCATAGGCAGGCTAGGGGAACTCATATTTATGTTAGAAAAACTCATAAATTGAGATTTTCATGTCATGGGACCTTTAACACTGGGATGCTGACGGTATTTCCCTCCAATTTTTTTGTTCCTTTGGCGGCCCTCAGTCAAATTTTGGGTTCCTAAATTGGCCCTCAGTTGTCAAAACTTTTAGTACCCCTGCTTTAGTTTAACCGAGCTTGATGTTAGTTTTATAGCTAGGTTAACATTAGTATTACCTTAAACATTCGCAAAGCTTTTTTGAGGCATAGCTTTGTTAGCAGTAGATAGTGTGTAGTACATATTATACAGTATTTCGTATTTTGTGTATAGTATATAGTATATAACCTATTAGCAGTGTTGGGAAAGTTCACTTTCTACGTGAACTAGTTCAAAGTTCAGTTCACAATTTTAAATGTTCATAATTCAAAATTTTTAACTAAATTCACAGTTCCAAAAAATGAACTAGTTCATAGTTATTTTTTTCAATATGTTGCTGTGATCTATTCGTTTTTTTCCGGTATTTTGAACATTGAGCCCCCTTTGTGGTTTGTCTAGGATGAAATAGAGTGGTTGAATCAAGTTATCGTGGCGCGAAATACAGTTTCTATCGTGTTTTATTGCACATTTTAGCATTTTGTAAATCCCATTCATTTCTGTTGGAAGACTCATTGCCTGTTGGCCGGAAACGGAAAGGGGGGATGTTCACGTCTGGTTGTAGTCTTTTCGCTCGGTTTTAGCCCTACTGATGAGAGGGAGAACCGAGCGAAAAAGACTACAACCAAACGTAAACAGCACCCTTTTCCGTTTCCGGCCAACAAGCAATGATTCTATGAGGTATTCTAGTCCGCTGAGCTATGAGCTAACGTTATGGATTGTACAAACTTATAATTTGAAATTCGTCTCAGCCTTTATTCCACAGTTACTCTAGGGTCTAGCATTTAACTGCGTTGTCTGATACAGTTTAATTCCTTTTTCACATTTAACAGCTCTCGTTTTAAAGAATAATCACTGCGCCATTCGTTTCAATGGAATCGCGCCGGTCTATACTTTCAACGTAAAGTGTACATATTTATAATTTGAAATTCGTGCCAGCCTTTATACGACAGATACAATAGAGTCTATAGCATATAACCGCGTTTTCTGATTACACTTTTAATGTAACAGTAAGCTGACAACACTTTGTGTCTTTTATTTTTATTTTTTATGAGTTACTTATTTTATTTTATTTGAATTTTAAATAAACATAATACCAAGGGTCAGAAGTCATATATATTTTTGAAAGGGAATCAGCTGATTAAGCTGACAAGTGACCAATGTTTAGTCCTACTGTTTAAAAATATTACACCAGTGAATCATTTGCTCTTGTTTCTCTGTTTTGAGATTCACACAGACTTAGCAGTCTTGTTTAAATATTACAAATTGAGTTTAAAAACTGAACATGGAAATTGTTTTAAAGTGGGACATATTCTGAAAACAACACTTTTCCTGGGATTTGGGGTGTTGTTTTGTGTCTCTGGTGCTCCCACACACGCATACAAACTTGAAAAAAGTATGATTATTTGAGTGAGATATGCATTTCTGAAAGTACCCCGCCTACAGTTCCAAACGAGCGAGTCAGTTTTCGGCACCCCATCCTACGTAGGAAGGGGGCACACTTGAATATTACCTCCCACTTCCCCATCCCACTCCAATCAGAGCATAGCTACGATTTTGTGGACCAGCGGACGAGCGCTGGGCGGAGATGTTCGCGCATTTCAAAAGCAGGGATATTCCATACAAAAATAGATCTTTGTCAGTTTGCCATGTGACTGTACAATACGGCAGGCAGTCACATGGCCGGGCCGCCGCCGCCGAAGCTCTGGCGGGGGGAGCTCAGCGGCGGCCCGGCAACTCAGCTCCGGGAGCACAATCCCTTTCTCCGCTGGAGCTGCCGGACTGCCGGACTGCCGCCAAGCTCCCACTACCGGAACTGTCGGACTGCTGCCAAAGCTTCCCCGCTGGAGCTGCCGGCAGTCCACCAGCTCCGACGGGGGGAGCTCGGCAGCAGTCCGGCAGCTCCGGCGGTGAGCACTTGGTGGCAGTCCGGCAGCTCAGCTCCTTGAGTGCAATCCCTTTCTCCTCCATGTCGCAGTTCAATATGGACTTCAGAGAGTCAAGGCCAAAGTTCCTTTCCCCCAATTCTTCTCAACCATGGCCGAGATAACCCCCACTATGAGTTTTTACTTGTTGTGGAAGTAGAGACGTCAGACGCAGTCTTTATGATTCATAATATCCTCTCAGGCGTACACAACTTTTGGCATTGATATTAGATATAAGATTATATAAATACCTATATATTATATAATAATAATATTATTATTATTATTATATTATATTATATAGATAAAGAGCTCCGGGAGTCCGCAAACGGCAACAATCACTTCTCCTCCATGCGGTGGTTCACTCTGACAGCTCATTTGCATTAAAGCTACAGACACCAGAAACAGCGCATTCTGAAGGGACTGAACCAGAGGGGAATTGCGGTAGGCGTGATAGTATTTCAATTCAGGGGGGTTGCGAAAAAAATTCTGTCTCCTAGGGGGGCAATGACAGTAAATAATTGAGAACCACTGGTATATAGTATATAAATTATACATTAGTGTTTAGTACATCTTGTGACCAACCGTTGCGCTGGAACAAGGCTCTCAGAACGGGGGGGCAGGAGATGGTCACCACCTCCCCCAGCTCCCTGCCTTCCCAGCATGCAATGTTGTCCCACACTCCTCGACACCACAAGCCTGGAGACAGAGGAGGAGGAGGGGGAGGAGGAATGAATGGAGGAGGAGGAAGAGAGGAGGAGGGGATGAAAGAGGAGAGGGGGGAAGAGAGAGGGAGCGT